>NC_090793.1:13125000-13200000 GCF_040054535.1 Antennarius striatus
TGTGGTAGAGCTACAGGCTCTGCGTACAGCAGCATCGGAGTCTAGACATGGCGAAACATAAAAGAAGCGGATCAGTGAAACAAGAAGGAAATTAAGGTGTCAGTTTCTTGGTGTCCACGAGAGGACAGCAGAGTCCAGACGATGGCCGTTCCCACGGTGTGACAGCGGAGAAGTTGTTATTCCATCACTACCTCTGAGGTGGGGAAAAAAATGCAAGAATACAGTATTAACAGTTTACATAAGATTACAATCGGATTGTGACGCTATCTCATGATAAACCAATATGTGTTTTCTCCTCAGGTCAATTTACATTAATTCAAGTGGCTTGTTTCACATGATAAGTTGTTTTGTTCAAAATACCATGTACTGTATGTGCAGAAAATACAGTTTATAGGGCACTGTTTATTAGTCGCTCCAATCTCTTTAAATAATGCGAATCCAAATGTAATGAAATGAACCTGTATATAAAATAATAAAAACAGTACCACAAAATACACCCCCAACATAAACACAGTTGAATCAAGTCATCTGTAAAACAGTACAAAAGATAGACGTCATGATTTGTTTTAGATTTATTCATTGTTGGTTGTGTTAGTTTTCTCTACATAATATAACCCCAATTCCAGTGAAGATGGGATGCTGTGTAAAACATAAATAAAAACTGAATACAATGATTATCAAATCATTCTCAACCTATATTCTTTGAATACACTTCAAAGACAAGATATTTAATGTTCAAATTTGGTTTTTTGTTTTTGTTTGCAAATATTCATTAATTTTGAATTTTATATCCACAACACTTTCCGAAAAAGCGGGGATAGGGACGACAAAAGACTGGGAAAGTTGGGGAACGCTCAAAAAACATCAGATTGAAATATTTTTCAGAAAACGGGGTTGTTTTCCTGCATTCTGGTGCATTCTGAGGGCAAAATCTTCTGTTCAGTTTACCTACAAAAATACACTGAAGTCAACAGTTCAAGCTGAACTATCTTTATTTCTATCCTACTTTATGCAGGTATAAATGTGAGATTCAACAATTGAAAACTTGCATTCACTATGTGAAGATACAGTCATACAAAATATTACTCAATGTTTACTTGTAAGTTTTACTTGGACTAGAAGACATTTTAACTTTGACTTAGACAACACCATTGGTATGCCTTCTGATCGGTCTGTCACTACTCCTACCCCCACTCAGCATTCACCATTTGTTGTTCAATTAGAATTTTAATACAAAATCTACTATAAAACACTCTATCCTCATTTTCTTTCGATCGAATGTCCTCGCCTTGTCGTACACCGATTTGCGGGTTTAGCTTGTAAAAATAGAATCCTTTTTTTTTCATTGGACGAGAGGAGGTCATGACCCGAGTGCATATTTAATGATTGGGAGAGATCGGGTCACTTCGGCTATTTCCGTCGGCATGAGCGCCGCCTGGCGAGAGAAAGAGTTTGTTTTCTTATGTTATCGCTCGGGGATTTTCACGAGTCCAAAAAAGTTGTAAGTTTTAGCCTTTTTTCCTAAAACTAAGAATGCCACTATGGCTACACAGGCTAAAAACCTTGTAGCTGCTCCGGAATTTACTTCGCCTATGTTGTAGTGGCGATCGGCTAGCGCAAGTCCAGCAAGTTAAATGTCTACCATGCAAAGCAAAAGGCATGTATCAAAAACACCAAGCTCATTTCAGCAAAACAATATCAAGCCGCATTCTGCACATCTTACAACATTGTGGCTTCATTATAAAAGCGTGCAGGTATAGACTGACCGGCCTGCTGCCCAGACTTGAATATGGCACTTCATGAAGCTCAAAATATAACGGAGACCCCAGACTTTTGAGCAACTGAAGTTGTACATTAATCAAGAAATCCACCTACAAAGTTGCAACAATTAGTGTCCTCAGTTCCCAAATGCTTATTGAGTGTGGTTAAAAGAAAGGTGTTATAACACAGTGGTAAACGTGCCGCTGTCCCAGGTTTTTGGAAGGTGTTGGATGCATCAAATTCAAAGTTTGTGAATATTCTCAAAAAAACAGTTTGAACACTAAATACCTTGTCTTTGTAGTGTATTAAGATAAGATTAAGATAAGATAAAATAAGATAAACCTTTATTTACATTCAGCTGAATATAGGTTGAAAAGGTTTCGCAAATCATTGAATTCTGTTTTTATTTGGATTTTTTACAACATCCCAATTTTATTGGAATTGGGGTTGTAAAATAGCATTAAGAGCTTCATTTAGCCAGTGCTCATGGGCTGCAGGATAATAAACTTACCTTCCACTCCTTTATTCTTATTTTCTTCAGCCTCTGGAGAGTCAGTTCCTTCAGAAAGATCTCCTGAGAAGTTCCAAACCTTGTGTTATTTGTTAAATTGATGGAGGTACACTTGATACTAGCACTTGATATAAGTTAGATAATAAAATCCTCAAGGCATCCTCTCTTTGTGATTAAATTTGCACACAAAAAACCCCACAAACAAAAAGCAGCCTTTAACCTCATTCTGCACAGCTTCATTCAAACTCACAGAACAATTTCAGACTCCCACTGTACATTCTAAAAAATAAAACACATGCCATTATGATTATTTTAGGAAGAATATCATTTTAGTTGTTGATACAGAAGTTTGTAAGGTTTTTAATTTACTTTGAATTTGAATACAGTGTATGTTTAGCACAGCAAGAGTAATCTTATTTCTTATGGTATGTTCTGGGCTTTGGAAACGGAGAGAATATGGGATATACCGTTCTGCAGAGGAGGACTCTTGTGTGTGACACTCTCTGGCTGCGCCCTCTGCTCTGTTTCCTCTGCGTTACCATCTGGCGGTCTGTTGCTTTCTTCTGACTGGGGTGCCTCCCCCTCTAATTTGTCCTTCTTTGGTTCAGGCTGTCCTGTTTCTGTTTGGACCTGGGGTTCCATAGCATCTTCCTGCTGGGCTCGTTCCTCTGCTTCTTTTTTAGCTCTTTCCTCTGACTCTGAGGTAGCATGGAGCAAAGTTAAAAGGTTAGCCTATACGTGAGCATGTTCATCACAAATTAATTCTTACTTAAACTCAGTGGTTGAATACTTGTTTTCTTTCAGACCTGATGTGAGGCAGATTTCTGTATGTGCTGTTTCATTGCAGAACAACTGCAACCATATTTATCAGCGTTTAAGTTGACATAGTGAATTCGTAAGAAAACAGCTGCTTAACTGCATATTTAGTGTTTGTTTAGAAACGTTTCTGTTCATTTTGAGTCATGTTTTTGTCCATCCGTTGAATCTAACACTCACAGCTGTTTTTGGGATGTATCTTGATCTTACATGCTCCACTATGTTTGTCAGATAGTTTGCAACTTTATCAGTCTAACATTTAGTGCCGCAGAAACAGAGTGCGATAATTCTTTACAGCTTTCGTAGCAGACAATGAAGATGGAGCAGTGAGCATCAAAATATAAGATATAACAAAAACTAGGCAAGAGAATGATACAAATCAACCACAGGAATAGTAAAAATTAAATATTGCAGTAATCTTATTGAAGAATGATAATTGAAGTTCAGAACACAAGTTGCTAAGTTCTTAACAATTACTGACTGTATTATATACCCTTTATATTATTATATACCTTTTATAATGGATGACCAGATAAACAATGAGACAGCTTGATTCAATTGCATTGAAATAAAAACTGTTGTTGGACTAATCTCCATATGCTTCACAGAATCCTAGACAAATACATGTCAGGGAAATTGCCCTGTCTATAGGCAGAGTAAACACCAAGAGCATAGCAGATGCTGAGATTATAGCTGGCGGTAAGAGCTTTGTACCTTTATGAGCTGACTTTTCTGATTCTAATCCATCTGATGATCTGTTCAAACAGATCTGTTTTACTGCAAAACTCATGCCCCTAAGACCTCAAAGTCATCTGTTTTGATTGTATTTTTTTCTTGATTAAGTGGAGGCACTGTACCTTTACAAGCCTGTGTTTTCCACCTTTCTCTATTCTGATACACATCTTCATTCCACAATGCCTTGAAGTTCTTGACATCCACCGTCAGCAGAGAACTTTGTCCTGATGAGCTGCTGTCGGAGCCAGAGCTCTTCGCACTCTGCCTCTTGGTCTCCTCTGAAGAAATACTGTTCAGACTGCACAGAAAATTGAGAGGGTATTTTTACAGCTCATACAGCCATGCAGCTGTGTGTGCTACTGACACAGCATGGGTTTGGGACAAATGCTAACAACACCTTCATAAAATGCTTATAAGGATCTTTTGATTTTTGTCAGGTATCGTTTTTGTAAGGTTGACCATCCTATTCTAACACATTAACATTTGTTAAAAGTCAAATAAAATACCCTCAAGTTTTGCTTTAGATTTAGTATTTTATTATTATATATTTTTAAAAACTGAAATGAAATCAGCTTCTAACAGGCAGATGTCAGGTCTCTTACAAAAGTCTACATTCTTTTTAAAGTGTGTCTCTTCTGAATCATTCCTCCTCCTTTTAGTCATATTGCTGACAGCAATGTCTGAAGCAAACTACATGACAATCTCTCAAATACCATGATGAAATATTTCAATAGAAACCAAAGTGGTGGATGAAGTCAGAACCTTTGCTAAAAAAGCCTTCAGATTTCAGGAGAAGCAAAGACAGACAGAAACACAGAGGGAGACATCGTTACAGTTGATTGAAAGAAGCTATAAATGCTGTGATGAAAAAGTCCAAGCACCCAGGTGTGTTCACGCACAAAGAGGCTACGCAAGCGGCAACACTATCTGAGATTTCCGCTTGGTTGACTTCCACTGCAGGCCCACTGTGTGATGCTAATGACTGCTGTTGAGGAGAACAGGGAGGCTGGTATTGATGTGCAGGTGCAGAGGAAGATGCCATGCCAGACTCATTTTCTAAACAGCTCACCTTAAACGACACAGTCTAAACAAATAACAAACTCAAATTCATCTGTAGGTGGATAATTCCAATTCAAGTTACCCAATAAAAGACGGTTCACACGGACAAAATTGTTTAGATTCAAAGCCTTGTGTATTCCTGATTTAGCTGATGACTGGAGAAGAACTAAATAAATGAATGAAGCCAGTGGAGATAAGTCATTTCCTTATATATCTTGAGGCTCTTGTGTATTCTGGTCCAGCACCCATTCTTGATCAAGGACAAGGGGAGAGCTTGACTTGCATCTATAAAATATCAATTTCAAGGTGTGTGGTTCTTTTTGATGAAAGGTGGAGTCATTTCCACACATGGAAATGGATTACTCATGGAATACTCATCTGCTGCTCTCAATATGTCCATTGGATACGCTTTTATTGGAGATGTCTGATCACGTCACAAAACCAGCAGCTATTCAGAAATGTGTGAGAAGTAAAGGGTAAGGACACCAAATTCTACATTCCTGATAAACCAGACTGGATGGTTAAAAATGACTTACACCTTGTAGTCCTGTTGCTCATTAGCACAGTCATTTAGTAATTCTTCATTTTCAAATAATCTCTCACCTTGACCGCCTCAAACCAGCAAAGCCTGAATGAGTAGCCTCATCGATGAGTGGGGTGATAATACGCTCCATCATGTCAGTCAGCACAGTGAAGGTGGGAACCACAATGAAGTCTATGAACCCTGGAAACAAACATATCAGAGAACTTAATGCAAGTTCATACACACTCATGTTCTTGGTTTTTATTGAAATTTTGAATGCAGACTGAAATGAAGAGCTGCACTTTATTAACTTTAAATTAGAAAAAAATAGAGGGATTTCTCACCAATCTGGGACTGTGCTACCATTGTGGACTTTCGGTCGCAGAGTGGCGAGAATGGCAGACCGAGATCTGATTCTTTGTCTCCCTGGAAATAGATCAGTTGCCTCGGTTCAAAGAATTCCACCAGTTGTGTGTGTTTGTGTGTGTGTGTGTGATGTGTGTGTGTGTGTGTTTTTCCGCTTTTGCGGATTGCTGGGGCCTATCAAAGCTGATTTATGGGCGAGAGGCGGGGGACACTCTGGGCATGACACTGGTGCACCACGGAGCCACATGAAAGACAAACAACCACTCACGCATACACTCAAACCTATGGACAATTTGGGAAACGACCAACTCACCTAAGCTGCATGTTTTTTGAGGAGGGAGGAAGTCAGAGAACCCAGAGAGAACCCCCTCAGACACAGGGAGAACATACAAACTCCTCACAGAGCAGGACTCAATACTCACACAGCCAACATTCAGTGTACTGTAAGTTTCCACAAGATAACACTTCCATCAACATACTTTAGACTTGACTGGCCTCTGGCCTGATTTTTATTAAACCACAAATGAGTTCCATTTTCTCTTCTGATTTATCGCCAACGGTTGAGATTTGGAGTTGCGAGGCAATGTTCTTTGTGAAGCAATTTATTGTCAATTCATAACCCCAGAGACAGAAGTACTGTAAAAACAGCTTCAATAAGAACTAGACTAATAATGATGTTAATATGGATTAATAATAGATGCATTTTACCATCCGTCTTTCTTCCTGACATTAACCAAACACAGTTTAGAATTTATACCCAAAAGCATTGGAATTATTTTTTAAAATGACAAAAGGCATATTCCACTCATGTGGAATCAATGCGCTATATTAAAATAGTCATTCACAATATTGATGTTACACATCAACTATGTGATAAAAATACATACACTGTATATGAACATGGAAATAAAAGAAAATATATCGTATTTGTGACTGACAAACAGTTGAATCAACAAACAGCAGCACAACATGAAGGCAGTGTAAAAAGATGAACTAACTCTACTTCAAATCAGGTATTTCATCATTTCGCAACCCACAGCTAGTTTGATAACATTTGTCTGCTCAAATATTCACACTAAAAAAATCACAATTTCCCTGTGGGGATTAATAAAGGTTTGATTTATTTTATTGATTTATTTATGTTGTTGGGTAGGCATTGGATAATTTGGGTCCAACCACTGAACTAACATGATCAAAACATCTAATTTGAACATAAAACAG
Organism: Antennarius striatus; assembly: GCF_040054535.1. Taxonomy (NCBI): domain Eukaryota; kingdom Metazoa; phylum Chordata; class Actinopteri; order Lophiiformes; family Antennariidae; genus Antennarius; species Antennarius striatus. The sequence continues at coordinate 13,131,993 of NC_090793.1, forward strand.
TTAAAATTAGATGGATGTTCATGATCACACTGAGAGCATTTGTATTTCATTTTCATTTTCTATGTTTGCATAGTGGATTTGTTTACTAGGACACTCTGTTTAGAGCTTCTGTATGAAGTCATTTTTAAGAGGTGATACTTCAAGTATGACTGAAGTAAGTTTCATTTTCTTTGAATTAATACATCCAGATATAAAATTGATAAAAGTAATAGATTTATTGCAGGGATTTTGGGAATCTGTCAGGTCTGTAAGAGTAGAACTGGAGGCAGAAGTTTCGGCTATCTGGCTCCTTTACTCTGGGGAGTCTTTCTCTGCCACTGATAATTGTGCTTGCTCTCAGTGGTTCTGTTGAGTTTCTGTGTTGACAAAAGGACTTAGAAAAGTCTGAAGTGATTAAGCGCTCTACATATAAAAGTTTGTTGATTGATTGATATGATATCATACATCATAATTTATTATTTATTGTGTGCATCTTTAGATGCATTTGAACCCTCATCTTGTCTTAATTACCCCCTCTTGTTTTACTCAAAGTACCTCAACTCACCTGTCTGAAGAACTCCTCCAATAAGGAGGTGGTCCATCGGTGGTGGAGATCCCACCCTTTGGCCGGATGGCTAATGTCTGCGGTGTGCAGCAGCAGGGACAGGGCTTTGGGTTTGTCGATGCTTCAAAAGAGAGCACATAAAGACTTTTTTCTTAATCTGATTTCTTGATCTGGTACATTTTAAAGTAGTGAGGGTTGTTTTTAAGTGATGTTGTTTGTTTTTGTTCATGAAGTGAATAATGTGAAAGTTTGTCAAGGTGAAAAAAAAGTCTCAATAAGTCAATGAAAATAAATTTGAAATCAAAAATGTTTTCATTATTCTCTTTAATAATACAAATGTAAAGCATGCACCATGTAGTGGAATAGTTATCAGAGGTTTAACAAACCATAGTAAGCTGAAATGATATTACTGTTGCGTAATCACGGTTTGAAGAGGATTTTGTTGAATAAAGCAGCATATGGTGGATAAAACATCTGCTAGAGGCAAAAACTACACCATGAAGACATTTTAAACAAATTTGAAATACCGAGATAGAAGAAGGGGTCAGGAGATACATGTGCATTTCCAAGAATTCTAAATCAGAAAGACTAAGTCATAAAAATGGGAAGAACGTGACATATCTGGGCATATACAACAATATATTCCTGTTTCTACAAGAACCGCATCATAAAACACCATAGGTTCAAGGACTGTGTGCACATGTGAGCTGACACAGGTGTGGTCCTCGTCACTACCTCTCTCCTTTGGTCGTCACTGAACCACTTGCCTGTACTCCCCCTCCTCAAGCTCCCTGATACATGAAACAATTGCAGTATCATCAGAGAACATCTGCATGTCGCAAATACCCAGGTTGTATTTAAAGTCTGAGGTGGAAGAAGAGAAGGAGAGAAAGCACGGTCCCCTATGGAGCCTCCGTGCTGCTGTCACCACTGATGACAAACAGTCTCCCATTTAAACATACTTGGGATTGTCTGCCAGGTAGTTGGTGATCCAGCTCACTAGGTGGGGATACAAACTTATGGTGGTCAGTTTCTCGTGCAGTAGCTGGGGCTGGATGGGGATAAAGGTGCTCAACAAGTCGAAAAAGAGCACCCTAACCGCAAATCTAGGTAGGAGAGCACGTGATGGAGGAGGTACAGGATCTCATCATCAACCCTAATCTGAGCCTGGTAAATAAACTGGAAAGGGTCCATCACCCCCCGCATCTGTGAAAGCATGAGCTCCAGGACCAGTCGCTCCACAATCTTCATCATGTGGAATGTAAGGGTGGCCGGTCGGGCATCCCCTTTTAGGTAGTGACAATGCAGGAGGATTTTCCGCAAATGTGGGACCAACCCAAGCTGCAGACTGAGGTTGAATACTTGCCGAAGAGGTTCTCCCTGTTCAGTAGCGGAGGCCTGAGGGAGATCTGGTCCATCCTTGGCATTTGTGTATAACTAATCAATTGTTATGTTCTCCAACAGTGGGCAGTCTACACACTGGGCCATTGTTGGTAGTGACGTGTCCAGGGTGACGTGATTGAATATTGAACTACTGTACTTAAAGAACAGACGCGGTGACACATATGGTACCACGTGCTGTCTCAGGGTCTGCCCTCAGTGGAATGTAGACAGCTAGGACTATGACGTATGAAAACTCAAGTCCCAAGTAGTAGGGCCTGATGCTTACAGTTGTTAGCTCTAGATCCCTTTGCAAAGCATTGTTTGACATGTCCTGGTTGACACCAGCTACTGTTCGCATTTATAATTAGTTCATATCCCTTATTCTCCCCTAAGGTGTTTGTGTCCCAGTTTAGTTGAGAAGCTGGTCAGCTCAACGTTAGCACATTGCCCGTTAGCTATGTCTTGCAGAAGACAAACACGCTGGTCTCCCTGTAGCGCTGCTCAGTCCTGCGCAGCATCGTCATTTTGTTTAGCATGTTGGTCAGTTCACATTCTCCATGATGAAGGAATGGAAGGCTTGACTTGTCTCTGGCCTCTAGCTGTTAGCTTCGCCTTATATTGTCTCCCCGCTCGACTGCCTCTATATCTTTTGAATTTCAGCAGGGAGGAGATTGAAAATTCCCCTGTTCTCCTCTGGTATTTCATGGACATCATCTCGTCCATGGAGTACACCAGTCCAACACTGCTGGCTTGCAGTAGAAGACTCGGGTGGAGGCTGTCCATAATAAAGAATTATTGTTTATGAAACATACCAACACTCGCACAGAGCAGAGGAAACCTGCTGCATACTCACACAGGAGTACACTTTTTGATAACAAAGTGGTTCTGACAGCAGGACAATGACTCACCATAAAATAGTGGTTGCATTTATGGTAAAAATGAAGCATGCCAGGAGTCCAAAGTGAATGTAGTTCACTGTCATGCCGTTGTTTTTTTAAAAAAACATTCCCCTTTCACCAATCCTTCTTGATTAGGTTAATCCGTTTTCTACACTGGGACACAGCGCGAAGATGCTTCATCTTACCTCATCAGACACCAATCATGTCTTAGGAGTCGCCTGATAACCATATCAAAATATCATGTTAAATGGATGGAAGCATGAACAGATGATATGGAAAACATGTGCAAAATAGATTCACATACCAACAAATATACAACACAAGGTTAATCAGAGGTGAGACAGATGAGCTCAAATTTAATTTCATTCCATTTGTGGCAGATTGGGTCTTAAAGTGCTCTCTTAGCAGGCCTGGAGGGCGCTGGCTTGAAATGACTTCACATTACAGTCTATTCAGCATTACAGCTTCCTGCAGATAGCAATCTCTCATTCGCGTACGTGTGTTTGCTTTGCAGTAGAAGATTACCCTCCACTCAGCACTGTTTGGTTTGGAGCTGTACGAACAAATATAAAGAGATGCATTGTAGCGAGCGTAACATGTTTGCAGGAAGCTATTTATCAACTGCCCCTATAATTTAATATGGGGGTATAGCCACTGCCATGTTCCTTCATCTGTATGCTAACTTTTATTTATAAGACATTACTCAAATACTGTCATCTTTCTTTCTTGAAACTTGGGAGTAATAGATTAATCCATTGCAAGAATGGTGCAATCATTTTAATGTTGCAGGGGCTGTTGGGATCCACCGTCTCCTGATGGCTGCTCTTTGCCTTGCAGAGTGAGGGGCCTTGTCACTATAAGAAGAGTCACCTGAAGTTCAACAAGCATCGTCAGTGTAGGTGACACACCAGCAGTGATGACTCATCATGTCACATGATAGCTGGCATGATACAGTGGCTCATCGTCATTTCTCTGCCTGCCTGAAGGCCAGCTCCATAGTTAGGGCTGCAGTCGATGCACAACTAAAACTATATGACATCAATTAATTAATTTAAATTATTAGTTCTGGCTGCACTCTCTTCAATTTTAATAGATTTATTAACATGAACTGAAGCAAGAGTGCACTCCCTCTAAGCACAATGATGTAATGATCAGGTCTCAGTACACTCTAAGTTATGGGATTGTGTGACATAATACCAAGAGTAAGAGGTGTTATCAGTGTACCCCCTCAATTTTCTTATTCTTATAACATCACCTGAAAATGTTCTACTTACGTAATTTCTTCCGGAACCAATTCATTTCGTAAAGTAGAGGTACCACTGTACTCAGTAACCACCTACCCTAGTTGGTGATTTTTATTGCAGAGGCCTGCAGTGTGCCATCAAACACCTGCCTGCAATATTTCTACCACAGACTTTTTATCATTGCTGTGGACAAAAACATTTCATCATGCCGAATCGGGTGTGAGTCCACTATAACTCTGCTGAAGACTGCCAGCACAGAAAGACAAACTACCCTGAGGTTGTGCCTGAGAGAGTGTGTCTCAAAATACTGTATACCTGTGCTGAATAATGCATGACCTTTGATATTATTTGCCAATGAAATATTTTTATCGAACAAAACTTAATCAGCCGACACCCTCTCTTATTATGTTAGCAACTAATTTGATAAAAACTTTAGTGTTTGTGGCATCCTGCAGGGCAGAAGCATTGGGTTATAAACTGATGTGGTTAGTAAACAGCGATCAGGATGGAAAGGTTAATGAAGAAGTTAGGTAATGGCAGTATGAACAGTGGTGAAAGAAAATATGACTAACCCCTCAGGTTGTTGAAGGGAGTTCTTCATGGCCTTCACCTGTTGAAAGTGGCAGGACATGTCTGTGGCTAGCACCATCTCCACCACCAGAGCCCGCAGCTCTCTGAATGAAAACAGAGAGAGGGCAGGAAAGGATGTTCCATGTGATTCATCATAATCGTTCTCAGTCATGTGTAATAAAGGCATATTCATTTCTGGTAAGTAAAAGCAGTTAAATAGATTATGAGAGCTATTTAAACAATTTGTATTGACATGGTCCAGGTATCATATTACAGCCATGTCCCCTTTAATGTATGTATTTTCACACATAATGGTTATTTTCATGTACAAAGCTGATGGAAATTCAACTTTGTGTGAATTTGATTCTACTGAGCAGAGCTGTTATTCTCTCTCTATCACACAGTGAATCTGTATTTGTCAACCTACTTGGTTTCCACCTCATGTCTGCCTGTCCATCTGTCAAAAGGTGTTTCTATTATCTACTAGTATACTTCTTGCTGTCAGTCAGCTCTTTCAATTGCTTTAACCCTTTCCATTACTGTCTCTCTGATGCTGTGTTCACATCAAATGTGACATGATTGCAACAAGGTTACAAATAGATATGAGTGGATGCCAATTTTCATTCAACATTATTCACATCATTCTTGCATGCTGAAAATATCAACATGAGCAAGAAAATTTAAGACTGTTGATGTGAAAGCCAGTCATCCTCAGAATCAGAGTCTCCTGATGTCTCCAATCTGAATGTCAATAGATGTTAATGGATGTGGAATACAACAATGTTTAGCTGTATCTGGTCACAGCTTTTGGTCTGTACCTCCAGATAATGTTGTTGATAACCACTATTTATTAGTGTCTTCCACAAAACAAAAGTTTGCACTGCATTCAATCCGAGTGCATGTATTTGTCAGGCTGACCTCCAGTCATCTTTGGACAGGTTGCAGAGGATATTCATCTCATCATCATCCTGCAGTAGGCGGTACGCTGCACTGACATGGTGGCTCTCCAACACTGAGCGGTCATTGTACAGGATAGCTGTGTCTGACCTGTCAAAGAGAAACTGGTTTATGTTGGAGAGAACAGCTTATAAAGCAGTGTTGGATGTTAATTGAATGGTGCTATAATTCAATTATCAGTAAAATGTGTAATTAAATCTTAAGAAGATGAGTATCAAAGATATAAAGCATCAGACAATTGAAAAGTAAACTCTTCTTATTGTTATTCAGCCCGTGGAAACTGTCCACTGCAAAAAGAAGTGAAGAAGAAGTGAAGATTAAATTATATAATAACCCATTAATTTGTTTGAAAATAAAATATATCATACAACCAAGATGGTTTCCTTCTCCCAAACACATTGTGAACAGTAAAGTGTATACGCATTTACTTACAGGTTTTGAATTAAAAACAATTTGGACAATTTCTTGAAGGAAGTAAAACATACAGACAGAATGAAATGGTGAGTATTAACACATTATGTTTCCTCATAATAACTACAACAAAAGCTTTTTGGAACAGAGGAGTTGGTTCAGACCTCTGTCCTTCCTGTGTTACTGCACTATAAGCAATCTCAGTGTCGATGTGAAGGCCCCTTGCTGCAAATGAAAACATTGATTGGTGTCATGCATGTTTAATTTATGATCCATTACCTTGTTTGGATGTGGAAGTTGTTTGTGGTCCCCGTGTGCTCGTAGTCATGCACTGCAGCAGCAAAGATCATTGCAAAGATCTCAAGCTCAGTCAACCAATGCTAGAGGCAAAGGAAGGGAAAAAGATTGAAGGGGGTAGATAAGGGAGCAGGAGGAGGGGAAGATTAATAGATGTATACAGATGTGGGAGAGGTGTTGAGGAGGGGAAGTGACGAGATGGAAAAGACAGGAAAACAGGAAAGTAATGAACACAAGAGGAAAGAACAGACAGAAATTAGAGAAGAGAAATGAGAAGCCAGTGAATGGAAAAAGTGGAGAAAGCAGGGAATGGTTCATCAAGTCATGAAAGTGGAAAGGAGAAAAGTGATGCAAGGGATAAAAAGAGAGGTTTTTGACAAAAGGAATACATTAGAGTCGTGGATGAAAGGAGACATGTGGAGAAAATGGAGAAAAGGTCAGCAAAATAAAAAGGAAACTTTAGATGAGACAAGCACTGTTGAGTGTAACATTTACAGCTGTCACTGTCACACTCCTCCTTATTCTTCCCTTTCTGACAGTGGCTCAATTTGAAGTGTCTTTGTTAATGAATATAAATAGAATTTTATATATATATATATATATATATATATATATATATATATATATATATATATATATATATATATATATATATATATATATATATGTGTGTGTGTGTGTGTGTGTGTGTGTGTATATATATATACACACATATATATATATATATACACACACATATATATATGTATATATTACATATATGCAATATTTGTTATTGTTTTTTCAGATTCTATGCTATCCACCTAAAATTTTGTTTTCATCAGTGTAAAAAAGGAAAAGAAGATAAATGACCTACAAGAGGATTAATGTTTTTCATTCCTGTTCTTATCTGATCTTCAAAGAACACACTGCCCAAACCCTAACCCAAAAAATATTCATTCAAAATGACCGTGTGATCATGTAAGTATCAGTGACCAACTCTACATGAATAATAAAGGTTGTATCAGTATATGCTGTATATATGCTTTCTTTAGTGGAAGTCCATGAATTATTTTTGAATGCATGCTACATTTACACACCTATGAGTGGTCATTTTCCTCTGAGATGTGCATCTATGTGAGTGCACTCACAAACACAGAGTGGGGATTTAGACCTGGAAGCCAAGTCGATAGTGGTGACTAATCAAGTGGGTGGGGTGGGGGGGGGTGGAGAAGCCATTAAGAACATGGGGAAAGGGAGGGGTGGGTGCACGGGTGGCAGCAGGCTGGCCGATCCATCCCTTTGTATATTTCCTCATGGGGTTGACTTTATGAATAACCTCTTGATTGCTGATTCTTAATGGAACCTAGAGGGCCAACAATAAGATAGATACTTTTCTCCTGCTCTCCCAAGAGCCTGTGGTTCTAACAGTGTTATGGTTTACTAAGTAAGGCACTGCCCATAGAAACCGGTCACGACAGCTGTCACAGCAGTCTTATTAAGGTGATTAAGTAAAAACAATGGAGGAAGGATGGGCCGGCTGGTTGGGGGCTTTGACCCTAGCTCTGGTGATGCTTGTGTTTTGGTTTTGTTTTTTTTGTTTTTTTATAATGTCAGAATCTGAAAGCCCTACTCTGGTGGCAGGGAGTGAAATATAGGCAAAATAAAAAATATAAAGACCAAGTGAAGCAAGTTATGGAAAGAAGTTAATAAAATGTTGAGACAATAACAAATAATTTGCCACATGCTGTCTTAGAATCTTGGGTTGATATTCTCAAAACGACTCTCAGAAAAGGGGCTTTTCATCTTGAGAGTCCATGGAAAAAAAGCGCAAAAAAGCCATATTTAGTAGCTGCATATCTTGAAAGCTGTAATTAGGCTGGCATATACGTAGCAGCTCATAGAGATGCTCTGAATAGTGTGTGGATAACATCACTAAGACTAAGGTTCCCTAGCAACACATGTATGTGTGACTGGTTTCTGTAGGTTTCTAGTGAGTAGGTTTCCAACTGATCCTACTCACCACCATGCCAGTCTTGAGCAGCAGGTAATGTACAGTCTGTGTGACATCAGCAGCATGCATCAGGTTGTGATAGGGGTTTTTGTGTTTGCTGTATCCCACTTCTAGAGCCTCTATGAATGACACCACAGCAGAGATCGGGATCTGTTGGCAGATAAAACAACAGTGCATGACCGAGAACTGAAAAAAGAAAAGAAAAAACAGGGCAAAAACTAAAATAAATAAATAAAATAAAGCCGTTTATTTATTTAAATGATATGTGCATACATTTTCGATGTATAGTCACCTCTGAAATTCATGTCATAAACATCCTGTGTTGTGAAGGATTTAAGTGACCACAGACTATGATTACATATTCATGTAGTTGTCATTTACTCTCAGATGCTGTCACTTCAAGTATCCTAAGCCCTACGACGCTGCGGAAAATGAACTCCTCTGTCACATTAGATGAAGTATGTCCATCCCCCCCTCGTATTATGGTCATTGTTGAAATACATCAATACAAAATATAACATAAGAGGCAGAGAGAAGTCACTTCCATCACATTAGGCATCGGGAATCCTGAAGGTTATAATGGCTTATAGTGAATATTTTTAGTTGTGAAGTCAAGCAAATGATATTGAAATGATATGTTAGCTATGTTATGTCCTAGTGGATTTACCTTGAACCGGCTAATCAGGTCGTATCTTGTGAGCAATTCATAAAATATGAATTTCAGCGCATGTTCACCACTGGCTTCATTCAGCGCAAACACGTCAAATGACCACTTGTCAACATTCTGTTTTGGAAAGAAGAATTAAAAATTTAATAAACCAAGTTCTTATAAATATACAATGTGCACATGAACAGTTGTATGCAATTGTTATTTCTTATCTGTGCTTTTGCAAAGATGCATGTACACACATTAATACCTTAAGCACGGATATGACAGAAGGCGGGTAGCTGAGTCCCACCATATTGGAGGTACGTCGGTACATCCTGTTTGGATAAGATAAAAACATTACTTGTATCTTACTCCTGAGTGTAAACACCAGAAGTTACCCTACTGGCCTTCAAACTACTGCTTGGAAGGATGCCCACTAAGCCTCACTATAAACCTTAAAACCAGCACAATCAATATGAAACAGTGCCCACAAAGTCCACAGGTCCTTTTTTCTGCTTCAAGAATTTGTAAAGATGAGAGATAATAAGTAGATTGGTTTCATCATGATGTGATGAATGAAATGTGCAATTCTCCATGAAACTAATATTAGCTAGAAGGCAAACAATTTGGTGTACAATGCTCAGTGTTCTGTAATGTGTTCAATATACATCAAACGATGTCATAATTCCAAGAGCATATCTTTAAATAATTTCTATGGATGCAACTTAATGCTCAAGCGACTATTTAGTCAGAACAGGAATTGTTTTCCACTTTCAAGATTTATTGTTTTTTTTAGACTCAAGTGTCTTACGTATCTATTTTCATCAGTCTGAGTGTTTTCATTGTAAATGCCTGAAAATATAATACCCTCTGTGATAACAGCTTAAGAAAGATTATCTCTTTAGGCTCACTGGCTCGAACAAATGCAACTCTCTGAATGATTGTGCTTAGCCAAGCTTGCTGAGTTTGTGATGATGTATGGTTTAACCAGGTGAACAAGTCACTGTGCAGAGGATGCACACATTTTTCCAACAGATTGAAATTTTGAAGGACCATGCCATTGTAAACCAAGTCATATTCACACTGGAATGAGTACATCTCAACAAGTGCCTGAGGGTTAGAGAATCAGAATTCAAAACATGAACTCATTTTGCTTTGCAAAAATGGCTATAACATAACGTAAGAACAGAAACTCCAAATGAAATGTGTTATCTATTTGTAAACATACCGGTACCACTGCTTTAGGTGGCTCCAGGCTACACTGGCGAGAATTGACCAATGAGACAGTATTTCACAGGAGCAAAAATAGTTACAATCCATATGAATTATTTAGCACTAATTATTACTTGCCGGTATTTGAGTGTGCCTCTTTACACATGTTTACCTCTCTACAAAAATGCCAGCCTGGACAGCATGAACAATGCTGCGGAAGCGAGGTTTTTCTTCATTACGTCGCAGCATCAGGCCCATCTGGCGGGTGAAAGTAGACGCCAGCCAGTCCCGCACCTCTGAGGGCACTGACTCTGACTGGATGTCACTGAGCTCATCCTCTGTGTCCACCAAACGTCTAAAAGTGGAAGAAGGGAGATAGTCAAGGTAAAGTACGAAACACATGCAAAACAAACAAAGGATGAAAGGGCAGGTAAATGCAGGGACTCAAGGCTGAACATTAATGAATTATCAGGGTTTTTCTTTAACAGGGGATCAAACTCAAATCCCAACGCTTCCCATCAAATAATATCAGCTCTTATGCAACAGCAAACATTGCAGGACTCCTGAAACACCACGGAGATTCGAATCCAATTGTGTGACATAATTTCACACAGCTAAATTTTTATGTTGACATGTACAGGGGATTAAGAGCAAAGCCTGTTTGTCTGCACTCCCTCAATGGAATACACAGTCTTACAGCAAAAGCATTCACATCACACTGATAATCACAGTACTACATGGATTCTGCACTGGACAGTTTATCATCCTCCATCCTGGAGTGGTCATGCTATCGTTGGCCCTAATCTGGTGGGATCTAGATGATCAGAGTCTTATATAATGCCATAAGCCTGGGTTTGTCTGGAATTCTGGATCTGTCCTTAACTACAGACATGCTTCCACCTTCTATACTCCCTAACTTTAATAATACAGCACAATTATCTCTATAACAACAATCGTTCTGTGACTTTTCTTGGATTTGGCAGTGAAGAATTGCTTTCTTAGTTTGTGTCTTCGGAAGGAATAAATTAATTGTCTGTGTCTTCCTTTGTGTTGGACCAATGTGTCTTGATTGTTGTTCCAAAAACTCAGTGCCAGTCTATGTCTCGCATCTTGTCAGGTTATATAATTCTTCGATTACTATTGTTTGATGCTTTGCTAGTGTTATTTTGAAACATTGCTCCATGTCATGTTGTAATTTATTTACCTCAGTGAGAGTGATTTTCAGCTGGTACTTTATTATTAAAGATTATTGATTTGAACTTCACTTAATGAATCACGCATTTGGGTTCAAGTCCTAGTTCGGGTGTGACAGTAGGTTTGGAAATATTTCATGCTACAGTCTGTGTCTGAGGCTCCAGAACCTATTGACCAGAAACACAACATTTCTAATGCAAGAAATAAAAATAACAATGGATAAGAAAGATCAATCAAAGGTTTTATACAATACAACTGTTTTAAAGAGGATCATAAGGACCAAGACATTTCAAAGTAAAAAGATTAGATGATGTCAGAAAGTTATATGAGGATTAATATCATCATTTTCTAAAATCACGTTAGTCCTCTTTTGTTAGATTTAGTGACTTGCCTACTAGCAATAACACAAATAATAAAAGGATTATAATTAATCCAAAATGACAATATTCTAAAACTACTTTTGCAGGTGCTGAGATGAATTTTGGTGTGGCTGAGTATATCTAAAAATGGTTTAAAATCACCAACGTTTCCAGTTCTTTTTGAAATGCAACATTTCCATGTTACATGTCTGTTTCATCATTCATTATAAGAGAGACATCACGGCTTACCAGAGACAAAATGGTAAATATGAAAATAAGTACTACAGAAAGTGCTAATTGCTGTAGTAATGACAGTAATTCATATTTCAAAGTTTGTTTTTATTTGTGCTATGCTGTTGTTCTGTACCATGTAAAAATGTATTGCCCCGTAAAAGCCAACTGTTTTCTTACCTTGTCTCCTCGATGTAAACAGATTCCAGCACCGATGCTGCATACTCAAGGTTTTTCTTGAGGTCAGTGAGGGAAGCCTCTCCTCTCTCCAGCTGCTTCACCAGACATCTTAATCTAAAACAGAGATTCAACAGTCATTTAACAAATGGGATTACTACCTGGCCCTCTTGACATGATGAATTAATTGTAGCTGATATTGGATTCATTTGGCGTGGGTTCCTGCTGCACAAGACTCTTTTTCATCTGTTTAGACATACAGTAATTCAGGCCTACTGGCATAAATCACAATGTTACAAAGTAATAGATGGTAAATAAAATAAATTTTTCTCAATAAAATGAAGCTACATTTTTGATTGACAAACCTCTATATTCTGTTACCCCTTAAAGGAAGACTGTTGTTTTTTGTCCTTTTAAGATCTGGAGGTCAGATCATTTAACAACATTCAGAGGGACTGCGGTTCACTTACCAGTGCCAGATCCAATGCTGTGGTACTGTGCATTCTGACTCATGACAGGGACACTTGGAACTATGCCACCCTTATATTTAATAGTGTATATTTATATTATATTTAATCTTTTACAAAATGAATCCAAATGTCTGCTGTATGAAAGGTCTATTAATTTTAAAAATTGCAGATCTTTGAGGTGTGCAGACTGCCTGGACTGTGCCCGTATTGTTGGAAGCTATTTCAAATTGAAACAGCTTTGGTACTGCAAGAAGATGCTTCAATATGAACTTTAAGCACCATCTATGATTCCATGTTATAAGATTTCCTTTGTTTAACTGGGTCTGTGTCACATGTTTTGCCCCTCACTGTTTTGGATTGGTTTATCAAAGCTTCAATTTTTATTATTTTGAGTTTTTCCACAGTAATTAACAACATTCAAGATAATAAGGTACCACAGCTTTGTATATTTGTCCACGAAACTAAATAAATAGTTGAAATTTGTGACATCAAATTTTAAATAATTTAAGTGTAGTATAAGTGTACTGATAAAAAATGTGTTTCTTCTGTTTAAATTGTTTATATTAATACACTTGTGTTTGTAGCTCTATGTGTATTTTGTTACTTCAAATATTGATGTAAGCTATCTGCTGAAAAGAAGAATAACATGCAGTTAAACTCCACATGACTGCAAGGGTTCACTCTGAACCACTGTCTTATTGTATACTTTGTAATAGTGTAATAGATTAACTTAATTTACTTAAGTCTACTTAAAAAATGAGCCGTAATGTCATAATTACCAAATCAATGCAGAAACATCTGCTAAGATGTTTCACAGAACTGATGCCAAATGGAAACTGTTTTGTCTTCTCATCTAAATATGCAAAAAGATAAAACTGTTTTCTGGGAGTCATGAAGGTCTTTCATCTAATAGTTTCATAAGATACCTGTCTGGATGGTGGTGGACAATCCAGTAATAACATCCCAAGAACTGCAGGACAGGCAGAGCCTAAACTAACCACAGAAATCTGCCTTTTTTTTTCTGGCAAACAAAAGTTACAGTTGCAGTTTTGGTCTCTGTTAACAGTCTTTGAGTTGTAATATATGTGCTGTGCAGATGATTTTTGCCTCTGCCTATAAGTGTATACCTATAGTATGAATTATAGGTATACACTTTGGTGAAGGTACACAATCTATAAAGTGCCAACCTTATTTAAATGCAATTCTTTGAGTTCAACATCACTGATATCTACATTAACTAGCTTGCAGTTTCCTTGCCTGATTTTGCTGAACATTTAAACTTGTTTGCATATTATCGCCACCTGTTGATGACTGAAATATTACCATTGGTATGACTGTGTAAATATAATTAGAGTGGATTTACAGAAACTGATCCGCCGCAGTACTGAGGGTCTAAAACTCATAATGCCATTAACTAAAACAACAGCTGCTTCACATGCTGAAATATCTCTTTTAAACCAGTGCAGGCTATTTTAGGAATCATAGGGAAGTAAACGGATGAACAGTAATCTTCAACTGTAGAATCAGTGTGCATGTGCTTTGGTTGCCAGTAATGATGGTTATTAAGAACATCTGTGTGCCAGTGAGTTTCCCTGCTAATGCACAAGCAAAGGAAAAAAAATACGCCGCCACCTTTAGCACAGTGCCTCCCATTTGTTACATTGATACAATAACGAATAAAATGACATTGATGAAGAATTTAAGTCTCACAATTGAATGCTGTTAATCATAATTAAGTATTTACATGAAAGAAACAGATAATTATTTTAATGCGGCGTAAGAAGCAGGAAAAAAGAACAAAAATGATAATGCCATTAAAAAAACTATTTTAGTGAAACAGAACCAATCATAAATCCTTTGCAATTAAGTACACACACACACACACACACACACACACACACACACACACACACACACACACACACACACACACACACACACACACACACACACACACACACACACACACACACACAGACACACACACAGACACACACACGCACAGAAAACACAACAAAACTGCAGCACAGTGCTATCACTCGATATCTAAGCCAGCCAAAAATAAAACTGGCTCATTTTCACTTCCTGCCATTGACCAAGAAGGCAACACAGTGCTGGTGTGAACCAAAGTAACTCCTGTGCAGAGCAATCCAAGCAAATGATCGTCTGGTGGTGGTGCTTGTCAAAATACAAAACATATACCCACATGATCTAAAAACCATGAAAACTCATTGCAGATGAGAGACTCAGCGTTGCCAATTTGCAAAGTAAATTGAACAGTAACCAATATTAAAATAGCGTGCAAAAATCACATAATTGTTTCAGACTTTGGATTTCAGAATACAATAAGTCTGTATGAAACATACGTTTATGAACCACTATTTCTATGGAATGATACACTGCATTGATGGCAGGTATAAATGTAAAACTGGCAGTGGAGAATTTTTAGATATTAATAGACCTTAATAATATTTCATACGTATGACGAAAGTGCTGTCCTGCAAAAAGCATACATGAAACTTGAAAGAATGAATATTGCTACTTAGTTTGCAGTAGTTTTCATGTCGAAATTCAAATGAATTGCTTAATATGCCATTCTGAAAAAACTAGATTTTGGATGGAGAATCATTTAAGGGCTGTGCAGAAATAGTCTTAGTAGATTCTGCCATCATTTTAACAATTTTATGGGTACATTATTTACAATAAAGAGTCAGCAAAAGCAGACCTCATCTTCAGTTGAAATTGTGAAGCCCTCAAAGACAAACTTCAGAATGTGGCCCATATACCAGTAATTTTGTTGAACCATTACTGTATGTTACAGACCCCTCAATCATGTTTCAGACTAAACAACCCAGTTTCATCTCAGGCTTATCAGATATGTATCATCATTGTAACATCTTAATGGTTTGTTTAAATTATGTGCAAGCTAATATTGAGTAAGTCACTCCCTTGGTAAAGTAACAAATAAGAATTACAAGTTTATGTATTCAATCCGTCATACATCCTAGGATAGACTACCACACATGCACATTGAGAGCACATGTAGCATGTTTTTAGTGCGTAGACAAGGTCACGTCAGCACAAAGTGAAGACATCAGCCTTGCTACACACCTCAATAGACATAGGCTCAATTCCTTTTCACCCCACAAAGCCTACAGTATTTGCTTCCTAAGTAAAGATGAAATGGCTGGGTCATCTTAGTTCTTTGCCATTTAAAATACAGTAATTGATTTGTTTTGGCAAACAACCACCAGTTGTGTGCATGTTTGCAGGCTCTAACAATTTTTTTTTAAAAGTAAAAAGTAAGCCATTGTTGATTTATGCATTACATATTCACATTTTACCACACATACAGTTCGGATTGTACTGTAAGAGGCATTGAAGTCAACAGAAATTTTATGTTGATGAAATTTGAATAGAATTCAGATATCAATGACAATCTGGTATTGTTTTCTTTTTTTCCCTTCTTTGAAAGTGGTTTGATGCTCATTTTGGTATCTAATTAAAATCACCCATGGAAATTAACAAAATAAAATTCTTTAAAAAAAAGAAGATCCTCTGATTCTAGGGGCAAAGCATATGATGAGAAAAGCAACAGATGGTAAGACATAACTACTCCTGCTACAAACTACATTGCAAAAATATACTGCCAATTCAGATGGTTGAGAGAGACAAATTCAAACAACTCCTGAAAATTTCAGACCCACGATAAACATCGCCTCGCCAAAAATAAGTCAGCCAACCAGATCTGCCTAAATGGTGTGATTCATCCTGCCAAACTCTGGCACATAAACTGCAGAAGGCTTCACTCTTTCCTTCAACAACAGATTTATTGTTCTTGCTTGTATGCTGCACAATAAACCTTGAAGCAGAGAAATTAATTTAAACATTTAATTTTTGTGCATGAATGTTTCAGTTTTCAGCAAATCAAACATATCTGTGTCAGTTAATTTCCTGAGCAGGAAAGCAAAATTATATCATACTAAAAACTGCAAGCTAGTACTTAATTTTGCGTCAATCTCTTATATACCTATGCCACCTGTACGTAGGGAGAGCTTATTGAAGCTGCAGAAAAGCTCACAGCCTTGAGCGATTCTATAGATTGAGTTCAGGATCTTTGATCTATGTTTCATGGATTTACTTTGTCATGTGTCTTGTCTGACAGCTCAATATTTTGCTGACAGCTGCAGCCTGGTGGGGTCACTGAGTAGAGGTTGTCCTGCCAGAACTCCTAGATCATGCTGTTGAAATTCATCCATCAACCCAAAAAGAGAAAAATCCAGACACGTACACTTGACCTGTCATGCAGTGAGGAATCAAGGTGTAGCAACATGTTCAATGTCTCAAAATGCAATTCTGCTTGGAGGTGTACATGGTGAAGGACACTGAATGGAAGATGATCATGATAATTAGGTGTACTACGACTGCACATTTTTTTTAGCATTAACATTACAACATGCCCATGGGCTCATAAAATTTGCAACAAACAAATCTCACACTCTTCATCTTATCTAGGTATTGTGCCTTTTTCTTCATTGTACCACCAATAAAGTATTCTCCTCCATGTTTTTTTCCTATTCTACTCACAGCCTGAGCTCCCATCATGATTATGATGATGTCACAATGTGACCTAGTCACAAAAGACTTATATTTTCTGTTTTAGGAGAAAAAGAAAACAGCCAAGCTGAGAGACCTGGTGTAGAGATTAGATGAATCTGGAGAAAAGAAAAGACCAATTTCTTCCCTACAGTTATTATGGGAAACGTAAGATCGCTCGCTATACGATGGAGGAGCTAGATGGACTTGTCCGGAGCCAAAGAAAGTACCGCGAATGCAACCTGAGGTGCTTCAGTGAAACGTGTTCACACAAAGACTTTACAGATAACTTTGTTTCTATTGAGAGGTTCCAGATTGTTCCAGACCGTGCCGACAAGGGAAAGATGTGGGTTCAATTCCTTTCTGTGACAAGTTTGTTCTGCGTGGGTTCTCTCCGCGTTCTCCGGCTTCCTCCCATCTCCAAAAACTTGTATCTTAGGTACATTTCACTTGATCAAATTGTCCATATGCGTGAGTGTGATTTTGATTGTTTGTCTTTCATGTGGCTCTGCAATTAGCTGGCATCTGATCCAAGGTGTACCATGTCTCCCATCTGTGGCCAGCTGAAATAAGCTCCAGCTGAAACTGTGACCTGCAAGGGGGATACGTGGTTGTAGAAAAGATGAACTTCTTCTTCTTCTCTTTTTGGCTTTTCCCTTCAGGGGTCGCCACAGCAAATCAGTTGCCTACATCTAACCCTGTCTTCTACATCCTCTTCTCTCACACCAACTACCTTCATGTCCTTTTTCACTACATCCATAAACGTCCTCTTTGATCTTATTCTAGGCCTCCTGCCTGGCAGTTCAAACTCAAAAATATAAGCACGTACTTCACAGCCAGGAATATTTGTATTAAGAATTTGACCCCCAATTCAATAATTATGACTTACTAAATTATAATAGTAAGTCATAATTAATTTAAGATTAAGATCATGCAATAATAAGAAACCATGTCATAGTAATTGGACAAGTTATGATAAAAGGAGCATGCATGAAAAAAATATTTAGTACAAAAAAATGAAGGTAGCATAATAATCTTTTTTGAGAAATGTGCCTACAGGACATATAGCACTATAACATTTATTTCCATCTTCGTATAGGACATTGGGATATATTAGTGATGCTTAGTGGCATAAATGTAAGTAGGAATCTCAACTTTATTGGACTGCTCAAGTGGAGAGCCTAGCCTGACTGGTTTTAAGCCATTCTCTTCCTGCTTGGATTCAAAATTCATGTATTTGAAATTAATTCAAGTTGCTTCGTAGTGTCACAAAAACTGTCCGGTACCTGTGCAAAAACAAAATCCAAGAGGAGAACAGCTGCACGCATGGGTTTTGGTAGTTCTGATATTGCTCAAAATTACATATTTAAATTTGTTGACTACAGAGCGCTTCGGATTACAGTAATCATTACTTAAGATAATGTAACCTATCAAATCCCTGATAGTTTCCAGTGGCTGCTTGGTTTAATGGACAGAGTGAGTCAAAGTCATGATCCTCCAGCTATATCTGAAGATAAATTTCTTTTCATTCATAGGGTTGAACAAAGGGTGTGAAAGCATTTTCCGATTCTTTTATTCTTGCCCCCAGCTCTCTGGCCTTGACTGACCTGTTCAGGAAAAAGAATAGCAAACAAATACAAAATGTGGGGAGTAAAACCAAAGCTTTCCTGTATTGTAATGTGCAGCTCTACATTGGTCAACTCCTAAACAATTGTTGTGACAGTCATAGATCAAAAAACAAAGCAGAGATTAAACAGCAGACAATAGCATAATAACACACATCCTTCCTCTAAAACAGGGGTGCTCAATACATTGATATACCATCGAAATCCCATTGAACTAGTTCTGGTTCTGGTGAATCACGGCGGTAGTTCAGATAGCATGACAATAAAAAAATAGACATCAACAAGAAGTTAGCAAGCGGGTTGTCTACAATTTTTTAGCCCTCATTTTTTTGTCATAAACATAAAAAGTATAAAAATGAGTGGGAGACCTGGACCAAGTGAAAAAATAAATACTAAACACTCATACGCAACGGGAGGAGGACTTTTTTCACTGACATTTCGAAGTGTGTTCACCTCATCTGTCAGTCTACCATCTCAATACTGAGGAAGGGAAATGTGGAGCGGCATTTTTGGACTGTTTGTTGTCACAACACAAGGGCCCATAAATATGACGTCTCAGGGGTTTTTGTCGCAGGCAAGACGTCAGCGTTTTTAAAAAGTTGTGGATACACCGTCCATACGATAACGCAGACCCAGCGTTTTAAAAAAAATCCACCTAGGCCAGCGTTATCAAAAAGTTGCGTTTTCGTTCTGGATATCTGCGTTGTCATGTGGACGGAAGGCGTAAACGCAACAAAAAAGTTGCGTTTTCAAAAAGTTTCGGCATCGTGTGGACGGGGCCGGACTTACCGCCAAAGTGGGAACTGAGAAAGAGAAAGGTAAAGGAACTAGAGACAGTTTTATGGACAACAGTCATTTTTCTCACAGCCAACTTCAAATGTCAAAAGCCACCACCAAAGAATCTTTCCGGGTAAGTAAACTCACGGTTAAGATCGAGAAGTTCTTCCCAAATGGAAGAGGCAAAGAGGCACTCATTTAAGGAGCTGACTCAATTAATTAATAGATTATTTTTTTAAATTTAATTTTATGAAATGTATTAATCCCCAAGGGGAAATTAAGACTCCACTTTACATAAAGGTGAGTAGTTACATGCTTTTATATAGTGTGTACAAGCCCGTAACACACACAAGGGGCCTGTGGGCATGCAGGTGAGGGGGAGGTAGAGTGGCAGGCAGCTCCTACATGGTGTACCTCCAAAGAGAAACTTGTAAAGGGGACGGTGATTTTCTCAAGGGCACATCGGAGGCAGGAGTGGGAATCAAACCCCCGAACACTGACTCATTCCTGCACCGTTAGTGGTTGTAAAAAAAAAAAAGATGTGACATCTCTTCTCAAAGCTGCACCACCATGATTTGGCAAACTCTCAGAACCTTCCACTCGATTGAGGACAGTCCTTTTATACTGACAGAAGACACATCCAAAAAATTAAATGCATGTCATTCACACCTAACTCTAAACAAACAGACCCGTACCTGACTTGAGAGGCCACAGTAACATTTGTAGCCCATTTTCCACATATCCGAAAAGAGGAAAGGGATAAATGGGACAGATTGAATAAAGGGGAATATGAGCGTTGGCAGGATGCGCAATTTGGTCTCTCTCTGTGTTCCAATGACAATCTACCCTAGATGGTGTATAATCGATGGCCTGAGGTCAATGTAATCACCCAGGGAGATTAGCGTGTTTTCAGGGAACACACAGGTTTGAGCTGATAAGCGGTGCAAGGCCTGTAAAAACATGACGACTCAGTTACCACATATTCAATAGCCTCAGGCATGACAGATGATTGCTGCAAACAAGAATGCTGGGAGATTCTGGTTTGGCGGAGAAGCAGCAGTTCGAGGGACTGTGAGACCTGTTTCCTACTGATAAACTTTCTTACTTTGATTTCACATTATTTAACTCAATGGTTTGCACCAAATAACTACTTATTTTCAGAGGAGAGGAGTAAATATTTAATAATTATATCTTCCTCTTAAGTCTTAGTTTACATATTATTACCAGTGGAGAAATGAATTTGAAAAGAAAACAGGTAAGTAATTTGAGTGGAAATTTTTAAAGGTGAATTAATCAAATAACAGAAAAACATTTCATGAGTGTCATTCAAGTAATTAGTATACATTCTTTAGTTTTGGTGACTTACATTGTTGTACTTGATGTTTCATTTGGTCTTATGCGATTGTCTTTGTAGATGAAATCTGTTTGTTTAAAAAACATTTTACAATATTGGTTAAAAATTTCAAAATATTGATCAATTTTACAGAAAATTTACAAAAGTGCTGCTTTTGGAAAAGCTTATGGCCAAAAAAACTTTACTGTTACAAATCAAACACCACTAAACACTAAACTAATTTGGATTCATATCAATTTATAGTGCAGTTAAGGCCAGTGTATTCTGTCAAAAATAGCTTCACAACCCACCCATTTCTGTTGTTCTGTGCTGTTATAGAGCATGAGCTAAATGTCTACACAGTATGTAAATGTAAATATTAATGTGACACATACAGCAAGTGTTGGTGCCCTTTCAATTACGGAGGGTTCAGATTGAAGGTTGCTGGTCCTGTTAATTTAGAACGACAAATATTGTTAAAGTCAATGAAGCTGCACTCAGAAAAACTTCAAATACTCCTTCCAAAACGTTCTGACGTCTGTTCTAAAGAAAGCCTTTCCCGTGGGTGATTGAAAGTGACAGAAGTGATGTGAATGGAAGGACAGAAGAAACCTTAAAAATGATCATCGATTCGCTGAATACAGCCCACTCATGTCAAAGTCTGCCAATCAAATCCAAAAGCAGAAGTAAAAGAACTCTTCAATACCACCATAAGCCCAAAATAATAATAATAATGATAACAAAAACAATCCTTTTCATCACAATCCTCATATTGTACCGACACCGCGTAAAGTTCCTCGTGTGGTAAACTTTACTGTACCTAGCAATAAACTATTTTCTGATTCTGATTGTATAAGGCAGTGGTCTAATACCCCCAAATAAAACAAATGTCAGAATCCATCTTTTATAAAAGGCACCAAATGTCGACCTTAGCCTATATGTTAATGTAATCAAAGGCATGTTGTCTGTTGTTACATAAAATGAACAAAATTATTGATTATTTAAATCTGGTATTATTAGTAGTACACACATTTTAGACCACAGACTCACAGTGACCAGTTTTTTTGGACTTCACTGAATAATTTAATACTAGTGTCAGGATATATAATTACTATTAATCAACCTCTCGCTCTCTGACTATATGCCACCACTTTTAACACTTTTTTAAAAAAATTTGAAATTTGATTTCATTTTGTATTGCCTTTCATAATGTCTTGCATTTGATCTCTTCAGGACTTTTTGTAAAAACATTTACTGGCTTTAAATAAAGTGGCATGTGAAAAAAGCATCTGATTTGACCACTGGGTATAAGTCTTTGACTCTGACATGCTCATTTGTAATCACAGGAAGACTCTTGATATTCTCGAAATATACTGCGTTATACTGTATATACATTTATGAAGTTAATTAAAAACCCTAAAGTGTCTGCCTTTGGCTGGCTTGGGAGATGATAATGACATCTTTAGGTAGCCATATAAGGTAGGTGTGTGCTGTCACAATATTTTACATTTGAGATAATATTACAACGCACTGGAAGCAGGATGGATACACACACATTTTGTATTAATCCTTGGTCATGGTGGTCATAAAGATGTAAAAAAAAAAAACTGGCTTAAACATATTCCCGCTTTCGCAAAATGACACAATCAGAGGCAATCATTTGGCAGTAGAAGAGGGTGGGTGTGTAATTTATCACCAGTCAAGTCATGATTTTAAAAGGGTGCATATTCATCTGCCATATGGCCTTTTATCAACCCTTTTAACTCTGCATTTCCAAGTTTAATATTAAAAAAAAAACCAATGTAAAATGTATACATCCAAACAATTAATGAAAATTGAAAAATAATATGAGTTTTTTGGGTGTTTGTGCTTTGTTGGTGATGGGCGTTAAGAATGTAAAATCAAGTTTAATAATTTGATAAATTTCAAATATGTTTTACTCTTATTGGTTTTGAATGTATCTGATCATCTAATGGATCAAATAAATGGAACAGCTGTCGAACAGCTTCAAGTTCAAGAACTGTCAACACATTCTTGACCAAGTTGTTGGTCAAGGTTGTTGGAAGTCTATTATCAAGTGGCTTCACAAGAACCATTCTGATATTTACTAAACCCTTTTTGCTTGCTTATTTAATACTTCCATACAGTATATACATATTTCTTATGATTCTACTGTTTACACTGTAAATATCTCATTTATATTTATATTTATATTTATTTATTTATTTATTTACACTTTGCTGCTTCTGCATTTCAAGTTAGATACCAAATGTTATACCAAAGGGAAAAAAAAATATTTCAGGACGCTAAATTTATGTATGAATCAACATAGGTAATTAAGATATTTGTCTAAAATATTTTAAATGTTGATCATTACATGGTATTGAATATACATTGATATACTGTACTGGCCACCAACATTCTTGAAACAGTTTCCACATTAAGTTTTACAGAGGGTGTCCGGGGTATCTCATAATTATTTATATCTTCTTCTTACCGTTTCATTCGCTGTAACGGGTGGTGGGGAGCTGTAGCCTATCACAGCTGACTAAGGGAGTGAGGCGGGGGAAACTCCGGGCGCGACGCCAGTGCACCGCGTGGCCACACAGAGACGCAGACAAACACGCACGCATACACTCACACACTACGGGCAATTTGGAACCGCCTATTAACCCGAAGCGCATGTTTTTTGGAGGTGGGAGGAAGCCGGACAACCCGGAGAGAACCCATGTAGATACGGGGAGAACATGCTAAGTTCACACAGAGCAGGAGTATTAAATTTACCATGTAATTTTGAACCCAACATGTAAATAATAACACATTACACTTGTTATAAGGGCAATAGCCACTGAAGTACATTCAACAACCAACAGCCCTGAAGGCATGACAGCTGACTAATGCTCTAGAAACATAACTTAATAAAAGATGTACATCTGCCTCAAAAATACTTAAAGGAGGAATTATGTATTAAAAAATATGACATTTATGGTGCAGCAACAAATTTAAAGTAATTCATCCTACCTCATGCATAAGGATAGACTGCTATTATGACTTTGTTAATGTTTATTTTTTTCAAATAATGCCAATTTTGTCAGAAGCAGTTTAGTGTAATGTTTAGTTGTAAAATAACACGGACATAAATACGACAGGGAATCACTGAAGTACAATTAACTAATATGCAACAGCATGTCTTGTGTTTCAAGTCCTTCATGTTAGGACGAGAACCCTGTCTTTTCCTAACATTAAATAGGAAGAATTTTAGATCACACTATTAAAACCAATAAGCATGCGTTACTTGTTAGTGGAGATTGTAGTCACTGCAATTTCCACATAGCAGTACAATGTAGTGACTATTAAGTAAATAAATAAATGCATAAATATCTAGCAACAATGTTGATCAAAAAAAAGGTACAAATGTTTAAGTTAAGTATTACGCTTAATTGCTAAGTTCATTCCCAGAGGACAACTATAATCACAGAGAATGGTACAAGTCATCAAATATGCATGACATGACCAATTAATACCATTATGACTCAACTTATTGAGCAGAAAAGATAAAATGGTTAGTGAGAGAGGAGGTCAAAGAAAAGCAAATGAACTTGTGGCACAAATGCAAAGCCACTATACTTTAGAATCTAAATTATGTGATCCTTCAGTTGCATCCAAACTGAAAGATCGCATAATTAAGTATTTAATGGACCCATTAATGACTACTGCATTGTCTGCCTCTCATTTTAGAACACACTTTGGGCAGGGGAATGTTTTTTTGAAGTCTGCGGTAGCAAAATTATATTTTCAAATCACAAACCAACAGTTATTGCAGTCATTATTTGAGGTAGTGAATTTCAATGAGAGTTTCAATAAAAAGGTTCTTCAGTCAATACTTCTTCTTTTCCTTTCAGCTTTTCCCTTCAGGGGTCTCCACAGCGAATCAGTTGCCTCCATCTAACCCTGTCTTCTGAATCCTCTTCCCTCACACCAACTACCTTCATGTCCTCTTTCATTACATCCATAAACCTCCTCTTTGGTCTTCCTTTAGGCCTCCTGGCTGGCAGTTCAAAACTCTGCATCCTTCTACCAATATATTCACTATCTCTCCTCTGGACATGTCCAAACCATCTCAGTCTGGCCTCTCTGACTTTATCTCCAAAACCTCTAACATGTGCTGTCCCTCTGATGTACTCATTCCTGATCCTATCCATCCTGGTCACTCCCAAAGAGAACCTCAGCATCTTCATCTCTGCTACCTCCAGCTCTGTCTCCTGTCTTTATCTCAGTGACACTGTCTCTTAGGATAGTACCATATTGTACTGAGTGATGAATACTCCAAAGTAGTTAGTGTGAATCCCTTATTTTGAAATGCATGGTCAGGAAATTTGTGTTCCGTACATAAAAGATGAATATCAACCTGTAATCCTGTGATACTGGATGCTAAAACTACTTACAGTATGTATAACTGTTACAAATAAAACACCTCACTATTTATAGTCAATTTTTTCTTTCAATTTAACAAAGAGCAATATTCTCTTGTACCCAAGACAGCTGTGTATTCAGATGGCAAGGTGCAGAAGAGTAAACACTTTAAGGACAAACAGCGATTAAATATTGACAGTGTGATAATGACAAAGTGCATTTGGCACTTTTTTGTATCTTCAAAGAAACAGAGCTTTTAAAGCAGTACCAGACATATAATTCCCATTTGCATAAAAAGGTGGGAATGCTACTGCAGTATTTACATAATCTTCTCATTTTATTTCCTGTTATAGTTGATTAACATAGCCAGTACAGTGAAGGAACCTTATAAAATGCTTGACTGTGAACTACAACTTCAGTGTGTTAAAAAAAAAACAACTGTAAGAAACCACGCAGGAAATCAAGATTCAGTGGCCTGACACAAAACAATCAACCTGCATAAATTAACCTCATTGACCTATAATGAGTGTCACATTTCACATGAAGAAATTATAAACATATGCATTAATGGAACATATGCCTCTGTCTACAGGTCTTCTATACAAAATTTAGAGTAACACCTTTTCCTTATGCCATATGTGTCAGCATGCACTCAGAATGAACTGACAATATGTCACAACAAATGCCTAAGATTTAGTTTTACTATGTGTTTCTGAAAGCTCTGAACATTAAGACTTAAAACCACACCAAACAAAACAAAAAAGAATAAACACCACTACAATCTCTAATCTCACAGACAAATCCTATCCTTGATTTCTCTTCCTACAGACTGTTTTATCAAATGGTTTTTCCCATAACATGTGTTGGTGCTAGAATATAATCCCTTGTGCACAGTGGTGCAGGAGTTTTGTAATCCGAGAGATTAAATTATGCATCCCATGATTAGTGCGGATCTTTATCTGACAGATGAGAGGAAACTATGCGGACATGAGTGTCATTAAGTAATGTCTTTGCAGTCAGATTGAGTGTTTACTGCCTAACAATAGTAACAAAACACTATATTTGACAAGTATACAGCCCCAAAATATTAAGTAGACATTTGTACTTTAATTGTAAACTGTAGAAATGGTGCATTGTAGCCTCACACACAGAGGCTACAATGCACCTCCTCCTCATCTTGTTATTATCTTGGCACAGTTGCATTGTTCAAAGGTTAAATATACATTCACTGCCACTACAATTCCAAAAAAAGTAATTTGTCCTGATTTACACATATGGATAGGTCCCGCTTAAGGAAAACAGATCAAAACTGTAAATGGAAATACATAAAAGGTTAGCCAGTAAAACAGTGCAATTGTTAAATGTATTCTTTACTCTTGGCCACTCGAAAGGATACATTTCATATCTTTATCATTTTTGAAGAGGATTTGTTGGCTTCAAGAGAATAAACGAAACTTTTTCTCACACAACCCATTCATGTGCTGGTGGCCCTGACCTGCTAACATTATGGTCACTAAACAATTTATCCTGGAATTGATTTCCCATCCATAGAGATTTAACTCAGATTGTGAGATTGTTCACAGAACAATCTACATTCATGTATTTACTACTTTATAGCTACAGTATGTTACTTGAAACAAATATTTAATTTGTTACTGTATAGTTGTAGTATTAACAACAAAATACGGGTTACAGCTTAAACACTAAATAACTATTAAATCACTATGTTATCTATTTACGGTAAGTAAGCCATGCATAAACATATATTTATTGCTGTTTTCAAAATATTAACTGTATCTGATCTTACGTTTATAAGACCCTTCTAGTCAGGCTGACCACACAAAGGGCTTTATGACACAAGCCAGCATTTACTCATTGACACACAGAGGCTACAATGCACCACCTCCTCATCGTGGATGATAGCCATTAACACAATCTATCACTGATGGAATATAAAGACTGCAGAGGCTGGGAATCAAATCAATGTCCTTTCAATAAATGGGTGACCCCAGTTTCACCCAACAGCTGCTGATATTGAACTGCTCAAGTAGTACTATTTAAAAGAAGAATACCAATTATAAAAAAAATCCTTGTAGAAGTAATAAATAAATTAAAATTGCTGAACCTTCTTTGGCAAGGATAATGGTACTGTATTTCTTTACATTTGAGATAAATGTACATAAATTGTGTTCAAGGACACAGATAACCCCACTACTGGAAAAAAAAACCAACTCAGTCTTTGCTTATGTGGATAGACTGTAACCTCTATCATGACAGACTAAATAGCGGTAATGCCGACAGCACATTCCCCACCTCTACATACATTGATACCCCTTATCAATATATGTATAGACAAAGGTAACCATATACCCTCACTGGCAGAGGCATAAAAATGGTGAAATGTGACATGAGTGAATGCAAACACACTTTGTACACACTTTTTTTGTAAACAAAGCTAAAATTACTATATCTTCATTTATTGGAGTAAAAAAAAATTAAAATAAAATTATAATTTTCTGTGGCAAGATTCGACCCTTGTACACTCCTATGTTAATTGATTTGGTACTCTCCATCATGTTTCCACTTCATAACAACATTATTAAATGCCAGTAATTTGCTTACAACAATTCAATAAGATAAAACCAGATTTCCAAAGGTCATTGAATTCCCTTGCCAGATGACTCATTCAGGCTAGAAATTAAAAAGACTCTGTCTCTTTAAGCCACAAACACAAACGTGCACATTCATGAAGACAATATTCATGTACACTTAAACAAATGCATATTATTGGTACTGTATTTGCTGATATATTTAATATAATATTGCATTCAAATTTTAAGGAATTTCTTTATCTGATCACAGATTGAATGAAATTAAATTCCATTTTTTGTGTAAAAAAATAGGGAGACACATCTGAGGAATATGTTGCATGTGAGAATAGATTACTTCAGTGATTCACCAAAGCTGAATATGTATTTGTCAGATAAATACCATGTGTTACAGTGCACTGTCACTAACTGTATGGATGTTGAACATTATCAATACATTGTGGTTGTCAATGGTCTTCATATGATGATGAAACTCTTCTATCTGAAGGTGTAATTAAAATATAAAAACAAATGAACATTAAATTGCATAAGTAAATTATATACCATCCCTTGTGAATGTCAAACAAGTCAAACAGGCAGCGGATGAAAAACAGTTCCAATGGTTATGACCCTTAATCATTGTTGCTTGATCAAGAAAATTTCCCTAAGAAAAGTGTTGGTACAATTCCTGCAGGTGAAAACCCAGTCCATGACCTGGAATAGTACTCTTCTCTTCCTCACATTGTCATGCTGACTTTTCAGGTTAACTTAAATTGATATTCAATGTGGATTCAGTTGATGCAAACCATTTCATCGAAACCTCTAATATTTTTTGTTTAGTTTAGTTGATGACTTCATAACATTATGAATGAGGTACTGAATCTGTTTCAGCAGAACACTTTGGTCTCTCAGGAGTATGTTTTTGTCTGAGGGTGGCTTGTTGTAAAAGAATGTCATTGTTTCTACTGCGCATCCAAATGTCCTGAGGGATTTTTTTGGTTTCATAGAGGAACTCTCAAGGGTCATAATCAGCATGTGTCAACTATTTTTTGCTGCTTTCATTTCTGAATTCTTTCGAGATTTTTTATGCCTGGCCACAAAAGCAAAGAAATGTTTCAAATATGTTAGATAATGGAAGGACCACTTTATCTCACAAATCTTCCTGTGTATTCCACACACTTTTTGTCTCTTCTTTCTCAGTGTGACCATCCTTCCTTTTTCATGCCAGCATAATCTCAAACCTTCACTTTTATGGGTTATACTCGGGGTGTGATTTTTTGGGTTTTACATCTCTACCTCTGCTGAATGAATTTTACCCTCGGGGGGAGGAGAGGCAACGTCAAGATTAAAGCCACTGTAATATTCCACCTCACCTTCATGAATGATGTGCTGATATGCTTCGTTTTTATGAAAGTCCGACACGTCACTTTATGCTTCATAACTCTGTTTTAGTTCCATTAAGTTTCTCAGTTAACTCAACCAACAGTTCAGCATTCAAAAAAGTGTTATTAGTTTTGGGCAGAAAGTAAAGCCAAAATTGGTTCCTACTTATACCAGAATCCAGGAGACTCAATAGATCATTGAGAAACAAACACTTTAATACATAAACATGAAGTCAGCAAAAATAATATACTTGATAGCTAAGCACGTGAATACCAGCTTTAACAGGATGTAAAAGTAGCAACAATAACATTTACAGGAGTAGGGACATTTTTCCATATGTGACTGGGTTGTCCTTTCACATGCGACTTAAGCATTTGTACAATCTTGTGAGAGACCGATAAAAACCCAGAAGCCCAGAAAGAGATTGGATGACATGATCAGTAATTACTGTAAAGATAGTCTCATCCCTGAAGCAAAACAATAGTGAAGGTGACAGCCACACACACTCTCACACAAACAAAAAAAAAAGGTTATTGAGGTGAGGTCAGTAAGATAATTCAATGAAATAGCAGAGGGAGATAAAATAGCTCTTTCAATTGGATTATCTATTTGACTCTAAGCCAGAACACCAACATCATAACAGATAGCACATAATGCTCTGAATCATAGATTATTACAGGAGCAACCCAGACATAATCAACGCCTACTTTGGCTGCCTCGGTTTTATTTTGACAATGGACTCAGGTACCAACACAGGAAAAAAAAAAGAAAGCTGTGTCACAAATACTATCTCCTGGATGAATAGCTTTGATCGTGTCAGAAGGAAACAGATACGTTTAATGACTCCACATTTAGGGATAATTCTGGTTTGTTCTTAAACACAAGCAGGAGGAGACCCAGAGAAATAAAGAGAAATAACAGGGCACATATAGTTGTTATGGCTATTATTCTATCATTCTTTTCATCACACACACACACACACACGCACGCAGGCACACAGGCACGCACAAACACACACACACACACACACACACACACACACACACACACACACACACACACACACACACACACACACACACAACACTACATGCAAACAAACACACAAATCGATCAATACCAGATAAAAAGTGGTGTTCAGTGGTGAGTGAGGTCATCCCCAGTCTGCCCTTCTACCCCTGGAAAAACAAGGACATCTGAGTGCACTTTATTGTGCACTTCCAGCAACACACACACACGCACACACAATACAAAGACATTGCATGGCGCTATGGATCAAGGCAACAGGGCCGTCCACACTAGGGGGAATTGCAGGCAGTGCAATTAGGAGGGTCTAGCACCCAGGCCCCTCAACTCTGACAGACAGGTGGATCCCTCATAGAAGGGAGGACCCTACAGCTAACAGGACTGAAGACACAGAGTGCTCTGTAAAATCTCAATAAAATTTGCAGCCACTTCATAAGTGAGATAACGCCTTCTCATTGTTCTCACTCAGGCCTCATCCAGGTTAAAATTGGTGATATTAAAAAATACACAGTGGAGGGCGGACACAAACAGGTCGATAACAGAGGACACGCCGATGGACTGGCCATAGTTTATGACCAGGTCCAGAGTGTGTCATTTGTTGTGAGTTGGCTTTGTGGCGTGCTGCTTAAAATCAAGACAATTTAAAAACTCTCTGGATAACGGACCTGAGGTATTACCAACGTGTAGATTAAAATCACCAGTTATACGCAGAAATAGTGGGGCCATTACAGGGCCCTACTATTTCTTTGTGGACCCATGTAATGCCTACAATATGGTAACTTTTCAACTGAATTTAATTTAATTCATTTTTTATTGATCAAATACATCTTGACCTGTACAGATAGCTATGACTTCTTTATTATGCTAAGGCCATGTGTATGGTATTTGTGGCAGGGTTAGATTAGAAATACAAATTTGAGCTCTTTATCAAACAAACAAAAAGTTAATATTCAATTATGTGCCATCAGAAAAACAACAAGAGCTAATCATTTATCTTTGTGGATCAAACAGTTAGTGCCAAGCCATCTTTGTACAAAAGATGGAAAACAAACCTGACAGAGTGTTACGTTTACTGTGTTAAAATTCATAAAACATGCACATCTGTAACATGTTACAACTAATATTAAACCTGGTGCAAAGTAAAGGATATCTATAACATGTAACCCAGGAAGTACAAATCCTAAGTGTTTAACAGTACATTAAGTACACTAAGAGTACACCAAGAGTACAGTAAGTTCTGGTGAAGAATGTTTCCTCCCTGGGAAGGATATTTACTTCAGTGTCCAAGTGTTAGAAAAACTGTGAGACAAAACAGAGACGACTGCTCCACTGCTGTTATTCCCAGCATTCATTTAAGTGAACCTTCAAAGAAAATAGCAACAGGTTCTTTTCACATCTTCACATGTTTAAACAAATCAATTCACACATCGTCACACACACACAAACACACACACACACACACACACACACACACACACACACACACACACACACACACACACACACACACACACAGGCGTTGACAGAAGCAAACAACTATAGTGTTTGTTAATCTTTCCACGTGGACAAAAGAGATGTTAGCCAACAGAGGTGCCAAATCCTTCCATGTCCACTGTTCACATCACAGCTAAACTACGAAGCACCATATCCCTGATATTCAATCAATCAATCAACTTTTATTTATATAGCGCTGAATCATATTAGAAGACATTTCAAAGCGCTTTACAGATAGAAAGCCAACAATGCCCTATATCATGCCCTATATTCTGTGCAGGACCCACCATGTCTGCATGGGTTATCTCCGAATTATCTGGCTTTCACCCACCTCCAAAAACACACGCTTCAGGTTTGCTGGCTGGTTCCAAATTGACTGCGTGTGTGTTTGTCTGACTCTGTGTGGCTCCGCAGTGCACTGGCGTCGCACCCGGAGTTTCCCCCACCTCACGCCCTATGCCAGCTGGGTTAGGCTCCAGCTCCCCGTGACCCTCAACAGCGGGTGAAGCAGTTGTGAAAATGAATGAATGAATGATTGAATTTCTTCTTCTTCTCCTTTGGGTTTTTCCCTTCAGAGGTCTCCACAGTGAATCAGTTGCCTCCATCTAACCCTGTCTTCTGCATCCTCTTCTCTCACACCAACTACCTTCATGTCCTCTTTCACTACATCCATAAACCTCCTCTTTGGTGTTCCTCTAGGCCTCCTGCCTGGCAGTTCAAAACTCAGCATCCTTCTACCAATATATTCACTATCTCTCCTCTGGACATGTCCAAACCATCTCAGTCAGGCCTCTCTGACTTTATCTCTAAAACCTCTAACATGTGCTGTCCCTCTGATGTGCTCATTCCTGAAAATGAATGAATGAATGGATTTAGTGGTTTGAATTTAATATACCTGCCAAGGAATCTACCAGAGATCTGCGTTTCTCTCAGAATAATTTAAATAAAGTTATTTTGAAATTCTGTTTACCGTAGAAAATAAACTAAATCATGCCTTAAATTCAAAAATGTTTCAACCTCATATTGGTTGGTTTTTTTACTCTACTTATTCACGCTTCCTGTTCCCAAAGAATTAAAGACAAAATTGCATCAGGCAGTAATAGATTAGGATTGCAAGCCACCAGACCAAATAGTCCTCCAAACCCCGATCAGCCAAGAAATAATACACAAATTAGACAAACATATCATGACAAAATAATTAAACTCCTCCGTTCATCATCATTGTTTATTTGGAAAAAGTTAAGCAAAGACATTCCATTCCAAATGTAAAAGTGGAACATTTAACATTTAATATGCACCAAAAACAAAAGACCAACATGTTGTAAGAAAGCATTTATCTTTCCTGTGACAGGCTTGGAGGAAGAACAGTCTCAGTTTAAATTCAATTTTGGTTCTTTGAGTTGCACAGGAAAGTCCAATATGTACTAATTGCAATCCTATGCATTTTTTCTCGGTTGTTTTTTTGGCTTCTGCTTTAGGAAGAAAAGTCATTTTTTTCAGATTTGATGTTTTGTATTGCTTATAATACAGACTTTGAGCCATAGGGAATTACAATAGTAAGTCCTATTTGGACAGAAAGGACTGGCCTAGCTGGAAATGAGTGAAGTGAGGTGAGCTGAAAGGAAAGAATAGCACATGCAGAGATCTATTTCTCTCTCTCTCTCTCTCACACACACGCACGCACGCACGCACGCACACACACACACACACACACACACACACACACTTCCACATGCAAACACAAATGGTTAACGGTCATCACACATGAGTACACACAAAACACTAGAGAATTCACACTCTCATTCTCAATGGTGTGAAATATTTCTCTCTGAAATAAACAAACTGAGCCTAAAATTAGTTTCAAATTCCTGCTTTATCTAACCTGCGTCTGCACTGGGATAATACCCTTCATGCAAACACTCAGGGTGGAGGAAGGAGTGGATGTAAACAACCAGATTAAGCCGACAGTCTGCATCATACATCTGCAATATTATCTGCTGCAGGCGGCAGAAAGACGAAGATTCTTGTCCTGAACTGGTACTAAGAAAGCATGTGAAGTGTTTTCGACCCACTGTAACCTGAACTCAGGATAAAAGTATATCATTTAGGCTTTGTAATCAATCTTTGGAGTAGCAATACACCTAGCTCAACAATATCCCTCTGAAATAAGCAATGATTGAGAAAATAATGATTGTGATAGCCCTTTGGTGCATAATGGAAAAGTGTCACTTGTGTATGTAATAACTTTATGCCTTGTGCCAAATATATTCTTTAGGGCAGGTCTTTGTCTTTCCCCTCAGACAATGTTATGTTATACCTTATATTCTTAACGTATATTCTTAACATAATTCAGAGATTCTACCAGGACTTCATGTTATTCCTGTTTCTTAATGCGGCATTCCTGGCTATAGACATGGTAAATAAATGACATATTCTTTAGGCTATTCAATCTGCTTTAATTTTGATAACTAATGCAGTAACTGTTGAAATTAATTGCTCATTTTCATTTGCGTAATGTCCCCTGTCAACTGTCTGAGCAACCCCGAGAAGGCCCGCCTGCCACTTTTGAACCAAACCAAAAGTGATCTGACATTGACTGTTATTACCATTGAGGGGGAAAACAAACCAGTACACGTTTCTGTATATAAGCAGCCTCGTGTTCCATGTGTCTGTTAAATAGCTGCATGCATGCAAGTGTTAGCAGAGATCATGTTAAGAGTTTAAATTTTGCTCTCAAACGTAAACTACAACAATGGGTATTTTAAAGTACCCACTGATACAGAGTGGTTCACACTCTGCATCACAGGCACCTGATGTGGAGTAAGTAGAGGGGAAGGAAAAGGACAAAAAAAACTGGCTGAGAGGAATTTAATTATCCAAACCTTGAAGGTTCATTTGAACTGGGTAATTTTCTCTCTAATCTTCAGGTAGTAGGTGTGAATTGGAGATGTGGTAAAAGGGTGAGAATTAGAGAATGAGGGAGAGGAAAGGAAAAAGACAGTGTTTTGCTCCGTGTAAAGTGAGATTTAACCCAATGCATGATAAAAAAAAAAAGTAAAAACTCAAGGTTTCACAATAGGTAAACACCTAAAAACAACAGATTTTTATTCAAAGAATAAGGGTGCGATTAATGGCTGACATTACGGTCCAGCTATACCAGCAGGACTGCTGTCTGTTTACCCATTCTGACAGAAATAAGCAGTGGTTTTTATATCAAATATGACTTTTTTTAAAAGCTACTGTAGATACTCAGTGTGAGTTACTCTTCAGATGTACAGGGCATTTAGTAAGCAAGTGGTATTTCATTCTACAGCAGAAGACGGTTACACTAAGATTAAATAAACAACCCACTTTATTTAAAAACTCCTTGGGAATTATTAACCTCATCCTTTTTTCTTGTTCAAAGTTTAGTTGAGCCATCTGTTCAACATGGTTAAGATTTGAATTGGTCAATTTTTTCTTATGAGATAAAGTCGGAATGATTTCTTAAACAAATATAGTGGACATAGTCGGTATTGGCTTGTCTTATAAAAACATTTAGATGATGTAAACGGAAAAAAAAAAAGAAATCTAAGTTAAAACATACTGAAAATAAATTGAAAATTGAAAAGAAGGTGTTTGTCATTTTAAAATAAAATACACAATTTACTCATGGAGATTGTGGCAAATCTGATTACCTGTACCTCCTCACACATCTAGAATGAAAATGTAACAACACCGGGAGAAATGATATTCTTTTTCCTTTTTTCCTTTTAAATTAGTCCTGATGTATAAGACTGTAACATACATCTTTTTAAATAAGTGTTGGTCTTTATCCTGAAATGATATAGAGTATCTTCTAACTGGTTTTCAATCATCTTTATTTTGCAATTCATTAATCGAGCATAACGTTACTTTTCCTGAGACGTTTATTTATGGTCTTTATTGTTCACTATTTTTAATTTTGTGATATATTGTAATTGTGTTTGTTCTATAGCCAGCAATCTCCAAAAATGGCCAGTGGATATGGGGAATGACAAATCTCCCTGAAACACAGAAAAGAGCTTGGATAACGGCATCTATTGGGTTGTTCTTCGAAGGCAGCCAGTGCCTGAAAGACTTGCCCCTGATTACTAACATTAACCATGGAGTTAAATTTTCCCTGATGACAATATCTGTCCTCCGACCCATAGCTCTTGTACTTTTTTCACCTCAGTCAATTTAGTGATTGTCGTTAATCAGTGTTCGCCTTGTTTGTATTTCTATTTAAATAACATTCAACTATGGTTGAGGGAAACGACTGTCATTACACACCACACAGAACTAGAATGACCTACTGTACGTATTATCTACAAATGGTGACACTGTCTCTGTCCTCAAGATTTCTATCTTGTACAAACAAACATGTTTACACACACAGGCGAGTGTCTGCACTCTAAAGACTGGAGATGGGAGGAGGAGGTCAGGCTGTTGACGGCTGAGCAGACTGACTCATTACTGCCTCTGAAAACATGTTCTGTAGCCCTGCACAGCTTTCAACGCTGCGATCCTACAAATACAGCAGCCCTGGGAGTAAGACAGGAGAACAAAAATTCTCACATAAACACACAGACACAAACTATCAACGGAGTTGGCACCTCGGCAGGCTGCATTATACCATTTAAGGTTGGAGGCTTGCCTGGATGGGATGGCAAAGCACTTAAATCATTTAAAAGCTGAGCTACAAGGAGTGACCACTGCAGCAGTTACATACATGAGCAAAAGCCTTTTTTCATTCAATATTGAGGCTTCTGTTTGGGAATAAAAATAGATACACAAATCATCTATTTGTCATATAATTACTGGAAGTGGATGTCCTTGGGTGAGTGATGCCTTTATTGTGACAAGAGAACGTGTTCTGATAACATGTTCCATAAAGTCACCAGAGATCCCTGTAATGTATCTCAGTGATGCGTTGTAGAAATAGATGCTAGCATTGCCCCAATAGCGGTGCCTACATTGATGACTGGAGAGGAGCAAGCAATTCCAACATCTTCTCACAAAAATTGTGTCTTTAACCATTACTCAAAAAAAGAAAAGAAAAGTGTACTCCTCTATTTCCTGCGCAAACTATGTAGACTTGGAACTCATTAGGTGTCTAAAAGCAGACGCACTTGAAACACTTTGGAATCCACTTTCCTGGTAGCGGGACAATCAGGTTCCAATCTTTCCTATGTCAAATGTAGCTAAAAAACACACAGCACTTCTAGCATTCCCTCAGAACATGTATTCAGTGCAGCTGTCAATGATGTCATTTCACTGTGAACTGCAGTTTAAATACCACTGCATCGTGATGTAGTGCTTTTTCATTCACACAAGAAAAATCACTACTGCCATAGACCTACTACAACCACACAGCCATCTCAAGCAAGTCATCATATTTATATAGTGCCAAATCCAAACAAAAGTCATCTTAAAGCACCTTCTAAAAGGGCAAGTGTAGAGCAAACGGTATACCCTGACATTATACAATTAATTAATGTACCCCATGCCCAAGAGAAAACTGCATGTCAAAAAATATGTGGCCTCTTTCCAATAAAATAAGCAGACACAGTATTATGCAACACTACAGATAGGTAGCACCAATACCAAACCTACAGTATGTTACGACAAATTATGACTAGGGTACAACCTTAATAATGTTTTAGCCAAGTAACTCAGTTTGTTTATTTAACATCCAAAACATCCTGAATCAAACAACTGACTTGATCTCATAACATCCTTCCTTACTACCTGCCAGGAGTTAGCGGTGAACTCGTCGTTAACATTTTCAATTCTTAGGAATATAGTGGTGCTAACAGCAGCTAGCTAGTACTAGCACTTGCCACATGTAGATGAGTTGAAAGTAATACAAAGGACCTCAAGATTCGCCCTCTGCTCTTACTTCTTCATTTTGCACTTTTCCCAAATTTTAAAAAGTCAAGCCAAGCAGCCATGACCTCTGCCGCCCAATCTAGTTTTGTGTGATAACAATGTTACCAATGTTTTTAGAATTCACAATAAATATCTATCAACCCATTCACCATTATCGATGTTATCTGCATATGTGCATTAATGGAAAGTTTAACTGGCATAGCAACAGTAACTGAGGACAATGTGGTTTAGTGAACTGTCAACTGTTGAAAAAGAAGAGCATATCATATAAAAATAGTTATGAGAAAACTGGTTTCCCACTACCAACACCAACCTACATAAAAAGCACAAAGGCCTATACAGACCTCTCCTTACACTCATCTCCCTTTACTCCTTTTACAAAACAAATATACAGTACATATACGTATATATTGACACAAACGCTCCTTTCTCTCAACCTCTGTCTGTGAGGAGGGCTATCTCTCCCTCCATCTGCATGTGTGAGAGGTTGTACTGGTGTGTCAGTAATGACAATGTCCCAGCGTTCCTCTCTCTGCCAATTAGCCAGGCTGTAATTACACAGACACATATGGAGCTGCCAATCATCTGGCTCCTCCACACAGGAACTCACCCACCCAACTGAGAGAGCGAGAGAGGCTGAAGCAAAGACAGGAGAGAGAATGAGAGTTTCCAACCGCCAGCTCCAAACGACCACTTGCTGTGCCAGTAAGTAGCACAAGGAGAGTTTGGTTCAATTACCCTAACTGTGTGGCAATCCCACAGTTCACAGTAAAATGTCATGTAACCTATTTTTATTGTGAGCTTCATTTGTAGAGCAGTTACAATTTCCTATTTACTGAGTTAACACAATTTGTTCCAATGAATTTGTCAGACAGTAACCAGACCAGTTACTGATTAAGTCTGTACAAAGCGAAGCTTATTATGAGTAGAAATACACTCTTTTAAATGATGTAGTCAAAGTGGATGTTATTTCAATATTATGAATAAAAATGGATGGGAGATAATATGTTGACTGAGAACATACAGTGTTTTTTACATTAACCCTGCATGACAATAAGATTAGTGGCAGTCTTTTCTTCTTCTTTTTTTTTCAAAAAAACTCCAAGAATCCTCAAACATATTGATCCAATAACAAGTGCTGTTTGTGTTGCCAGGGCCAATTAATTATATAACAGCTCCACTTTTAGCTACATTATTAAAACACATGAATGGGCCACATTTTTGTTATGTATGACATT
Organism: Antennarius striatus; assembly: GCF_040054535.1. Taxonomy (NCBI): domain Eukaryota; kingdom Metazoa; phylum Chordata; class Actinopteri; order Lophiiformes; family Antennariidae; genus Antennarius; species Antennarius striatus. The sequence continues at coordinate 13,170,948 of NC_090793.1, forward strand.
TCCTTCATTTTGAACACTCATTATGCTTAATACTCACAAAAAAAACAATTGTATGTCAACCAGTCTTTTCTGACTGGGATTTGGTCTTTTCTGACCTCCTGCTTGCAAAATGTGATTTGAAGAAATGAAACCAATCAAAATAAATTAAATGTATTTTAACACACCACTGTCCACTCCACTGTTTTCATCTTGCTCTTCTTGATGTTAAATGTAGAATAAAGCATCTATTTATATCACTGAGCTAAAACTGTACACAGAATGCTGAAGGCATCACCATATCTTACTTCATATTTTAGTTTTGTTCGAACTCTCCTTTGTATTGAATCATCAAAAGGAAAGTAACATGTACTGCACCACCATACATGTTACTATGCATGCACCAAGCTTTCCAGATCAGTGAGTGGATGCTTGCCACCTCTTGATCTCCATCTATCTAGGAGCCAGTTATTTAGTAAAGGTCATAAGTTTGCTCATAATTCAGCACAAGAGGGAACTCGTGAGTTTTATACAAAGAAGTTGGAGTTGTGTCATGGGATGTGTGGCCCTCTGGAATGAAGGTGGATGAACAGAGGATAATAATTATAGTAGTCAAAGCAATACTAATAACAACTTTTATTGAAATTGCACTTTCATAACAGGTACAAAATGCTTTGTAAGATGAGCAACAATGAATAATGAGAAAGGAAAATAACAGGTAGGAGTAGGGTATGAATTAGACCCAGGGATTTAGGAGAGGGAACAAACCAGATGGAATAAATCTAGAAATCATAGAAGTGGAAGGAAGGTAGAGTTGAGTGGGTTGGGTGATAAAAAGACCATAAATGCATAAATAAATGGGTGGCTAGATAGGTAGGTCAGTCTGTTGGTCGGTTGGTCAATTGATCGATTGATATTTGAGGAGAGGGAAAAAGATCCGGAGTCCCAGAAGTAAGTCTTACCTCTGGGAAGTCTTCTTGTATTTGCGCCTGTCAGAGAAAACAAACATAAGAAAAGTGAGGCATTGATTGAAATGTCACCCAGACAACCAACTTTGAAGAACTTTTAAAATATAATTTAAATGGAAAGAGCATTGGATTTTTTTCTGAACAAATGGGTCTCTCTGACAAAAACTGCCTACTGAGAAGCTCCCAAAGGACTATTTGTCTTAAAAAAGCTTTTTTCTCTTTCTATTTCAGGGTATCCAATAGAAACAGCACGGAGGCATAGCCTGGTTGATGGTGGTACAACGACGTCCTGTATGGATGGGATACATACATTTTGGTTTCACCATTGGAGCAAAAGAGTTACACCAAAGCCAAACAGACGAAACTTTGGCTTAGCCATTTTGACATGCCTTGCTTTTACCTTGCTTTAGATGGGCTTAAAATAAATTTTGATTGATGGAAAATACATGGACAGAGCAAATCCTTGAAATCTTGGAGTATATCATAAAACAGAGACCTTGACCCTTTGTATACTGCTTCAATTTGCATTACAGTGCGCCCTCGTTACTAGCGGTTAATGCGTTCCAGGGACCACACGGGATTAACGAATTCTGCGATGGAGTGACAAACTATCTATCTTTTCCCACACTCTGATGGAACCTCCTAAAGGGATGAATAAATTCCTACTCTACTCTACTCTACTCTACTCTACTCTAATTGACTGTTTAAAGCACTTTTGTGTCTAATGGGCTCACGGAACGTAGCGCACTTGCGGATGCCATCAGCCAATAGAATAAGCGTACAGTATCACGTGACTGCTTACTAAAAGTCTATGGTGAGGTGAAGTTGCGGTTGTTGATAGGATTAATGTAATTTCAAAAGGCACATGTCTTGCATTGTAATATTTAAGTGCCTAAAATTAATTATGCACAAGAGGCATTTAAGAAACTAATGATATGTAATGATATGCTCAAACATATAATACAGTCATTCACGAATCACTCCACCCCCCCGATAATTCATCTACTTCAGTGCTACACAGTAAAGTAGATTCTATACACACAATTGGAACCTACCCTGTCACATTGAAATACACCTACTATCACTTACCCTAACATTTGGCCTAAAATACACCCACATCTTCAAGAGGTAACAGCTTGGCTCCATTCACACACACACACACACACACACACACACACACACACACACACACACACACACACACACACACACACACACACACACACACACACACACACATACACTTAAACCACTCATAACAGCGCAGTGAGATGGACTCACAGCTGTTAAGACCACGGACGTACATTTAAATTCCAGTCAGGCAGAATTCGCAGCACTTAGTTTGATTTGTGTTTCAGTCATTTTCTTTATCAAGCTTTCCTCGAGCTCAGCATAAAAATGCAAGCAAAGGAAGTAAGTCTAAAAGACATCCTTAGGGCTATTTTATGATTAGAGGGACATAAAGAGTGGTAACATTAATGTGTTGTCCAATAAGGAAATAAAGCTGAAAGAACAAGAAGAAAGGAGTAATTTTAAGAGGATAATACATAACGAAAGCATGTGAATGAAGTATAAATGGGAATAACAGTGAGAATCATAAGTATGCATATTTCCTAATTTGCTCCACTAGTCTGTCCCCCCTTTATCCCATTCTCCATTATTGACCCTGCTTACTGGTGAAATGAGTCAGCAACACAAGTTTTTTTTCCCCCCATTTATATGGCTTTAATGCAATATCCTCAGTATAATGAGGATGTGGGTTGAAAGGGGTCTTGGAAATTTCAAAGGTCAATGAGAAGTTACTAAGATAAATCTATCCAAGGGAGACTTCATTCTTAGTAGTTTGAAAAACTGTGGATAGACAAGAGTTGTTTGGTTATTTATTATATATTTAATGGATTTTATGTCAATCAGTGTCTTTTATTTCAATCAGCTCACTTTGTGTCATAAAGGGGTCATCTAGCCACCTTGATGCTCCTCGACAAATAAATGTTACCCGTCCTTCAAGGGAGCTATGTAATGAAGTGTTGATAAAGTGATTAAATAACTCATTGATTTCTATTAATCTATGAGCGGCAGAAAGGTTGGATGTGATGCAGGGATTTAATTTATCAATGAATTCTGTTCGAATCCATTCAAAGGTACAAAACGATAAAGGGGCCATTTGTCAAAGGGAAGCAGTGACATAAAATATGGTGTTCAAGCCTTCACAAAAGGATATAGGCCCTTACTGAAGGCTGAGCAGAGCCAAAGGAAATTCTTCCTGTATCCGTGGATGATTGGTATGCAATGCGCCCTCGTGCATTTGCGCATCAATGCTCGCAACCTCACCTCACTATGGATTTTTGGTAGGCAGTCGCATGATACCGTACGCATATTCTATTGGCTGACTGCATCCGGAAGTATGCTACGTTCCGTGAGTCTCGGACTTATGTGAGACACAAAAGTGCTTTAAACAGTCAATAAGAGTGTGGGAAAAGATAATACAAATAGAAGGTGGTTTAATATCAGTATGGGTAGAGTTCATAAACGTTTAAATTACCTTAAATATTATGATAGATAGTTCGCCGCTCTATCGCGGAATTCATTAATCGCGTGTGGTTCCTGGAAGGCATTAACTGCAAAGAACGAGGGTGCACTGTACTCTTTAGAGATGGTTGTGCCACAGTGCTGTGATTATCCACTTCCAGATATTAGCCTGTCAAAATTCAATGGATGAACTGGTTGAAAACATTTAATGTCTGAGTTTGTTGACAACATATTGTAATGAGAGAGATGTTTGTTAATTCTGGGGGACGGGAATTCCACAAGCCTATTGGCTTCTACCCGTCAGCCCCTTTTTTTCGGATGTTGTTGTTGATGTTGTAAATGTGATGAAGGATTGAAGTCTGTTATATTAACATATCCGGAAAAAAACAAATAAATGGCCATCCAGCCCACACACACACACACACACACACACACACACACACACACACACACACACACACACACACACACACACACACACACGCGCGCGCGCGCGCACACACACACACACACACACACACACACACACACACACACACACAAGCAAATCATACAGCTGCCAAACAAATCTTTTAGGGTAAGCTGGCAGCACATACATTAAATGTCACATAGCTGTCACATATAGTCTCAAACACATCCAATCTATATCCACATCCACACCACCACATGCAGTGTACCTCATAAAATGCTACAAACTGTCAATCATTGCCACACACCAACATTCATGGCTGCCTGTTAGATGGAGCTCCTTCTCTTCAGACAGACACTTTTTGTGAGATTAAAGGCTAATATGATCTTTGACACACAACAGGAGCCCTCAGAGCATCCAGCAGACTGCAGCATGGATATGATGAGAAAAAAAAAGCCCCCGCTCTTTTCATCTGCCGTGCTATCCATCAAATATCCAAAAAGACAGATGGTTATTATTGGAGATTTATGACAACGTCCAAATACAATTGACAATAAAGTCTTTGAAGGAAACTAAATGCAGCACAGGGGGCATGGAGGGAGAAAAACAATTGCTATTCATGGAAAAATGGAGACACTGTGATGTGAAATGAACTAAAAATGAAACTGTGATGTCAAAGGAGAGGAGAGGAAGGCTTATATATGATGGTTCACTCATTCAGTCACGTCGAGGACACAGGAGGATATACCTGTATATCATTCAGACATCCAGCAGTAACAGTGAAGATTTTTTTCTAAGACACTAACACTAACACTAGTAACACTACTGTCGCCTCAACCTGCTGAGTTAGAAGGATGAAAAATCTTGATAAATCTTGACCCTCTGGCAAAAGTTTAAAGCAGTGTTGATTGTTTGGTGAATGAAGAAATGCAATACTGGAAGTTTCAAATATCTGTTTCAAGAGTAGTGTAGAATTTCCTTTAGCTCAAGTATTTCAACAAAAAAAATGTCCTGGTCTTGCAGTCTCATAATTCTACACTGACAACAGGTGTTAAGTGTATAATATACTGCTTGCATCTCGAAAAGACTTAAAAATAGCTCAAACTGACCTAAATAATCCTGAAATACGGGTATGAGTGTCAGCAAGCTCGGCTTTGTCACACTTTCCTTTTCTCCCTTGCTGTCAATAAAAGTAAACAACAAAGGATTATTGTTTGTGTAATGCAATTTTTTGTGTCTGTTTCTTTCTATTGTCATGCTTCCAGTCAGTCTACCCTTTAGTTGTATCTCACATATTCACTGACATACACACCGGCAGAAAAACATGCATATGGACGGGGAAAAAATTTTTACTCATGAAAAAAACAAGCCTTCATTTTGATGCACAAGCTCTTCCTTGTATCCTTCCATGACATTTTGTTTTCAGTTAATATCTATTGCTGCAATAAGATATTACAGGAAAGTCATTGCAAATCAATTTACAATTTCAAATTAATGCAAACCCTTTTTTTAAATTCACAAACACAGAGAAATGCTTCACACACTTGTTGAAAGCAGTAAAAGTGGGTATACTCACAGTCCCCGGAGCCTGAGCCAAATCTTTTCAATCTGGTCCGGCTGAAGGTACTTCAGGGCTGTGCTTTCAAACTCCTCGATCTCTTTAGTAGGAGACTCCATGTCAGAGGCTAAACGAGTTCTGAAGCGTGCCAGCAAGAGATGAGAAAAAACTTTAATCCCTCTTAAGTAAGCAATGATTAAGACACAACTCGGAGTGGAGAGATGTTAGAATGTACTGAAACCAAGGATGTGTCCAAGGTTTCCTCTTTCTTCATTCACATTTGAACCCAGAGCTACGATAAACCAGCAGTCATCCTTCGTCTGTTTTCTCCTGTGTGTTCCCAAGTGTGTATAACTGAAACTCAATAACACACTCAGCTGAAGCAGCTGTGATAGTCGTGAAACAGCCCAAATGCACCTCTTTCTTTTCTTCCTTCCTTTCCCCTCTCTCTCTCTCTCCCTCTCTCTCTCCCTCTCTCTCTCTCTCTCTCTCTCTCTCCCTCTGTCTTATTCGCTCACTTCTCTTCTGAGTGAGCACAGGGGTCCTGGAGCCATGCCATGCTCTCCCAGCAACAACGGGATGCAGACGGCAGGACAGCTCAATCCAGGATTAACGCTCACTGCCGAGCTCTCCACACAAGAGGGAGGGAGAAGAAACACCAGCAGTCAAACAGAGGGAGGAGCCTGATGATAATGAGAAACCATGTTCTTTTTCATCAAGGGAAAAGGTAAAGTGACAGAGGAAAATGAATGAGGTTGGAGAAGTGCCAATGTTTAATAAAAGGTATGTTGGTGTAAATTTCCTGCTTTCCTGGAAAAAAAAAAACCTGCTTGAATAAAAGATGCTGAATGACAACCTTTCAAGCAAGATTGCAATAATAGCATAGCCTCTCATTCCACTTATAAGCATGTGCCTACTTCAAGTGGAAGGAGAGTCAACACAAACTTCATCAGTTTCAGCAACCAAAATGATGAAAACATTCCTGATTAATACAATAGCTTTAGATATGAATATGTAGTGGAGGCATTTGTTGACCAATGTAATAAATGTCCTGCCAGAGAGGATTAAATAGCATGCAGAAAGAGCCTTGATACTGATGTGACAGAGATTATTCTAAGCCATGAAGCGTGCCCCGCAAAATACAAGGATTGTAAGACATAAATATGATTTATAACTAATTTTGGCCTCTGGCCAATACATACACACTACCTGTGCTTTTATAGGTAACTAATCAGATAACAACAGTTATTTGACCAGTTTCCAGTTTCTTAGTGAGAGACCAGCACCATGATCACGTGTCAAACAAATAGACTCTATATAAATATATAAAACTAGCGGGAACCCGTAAAATTCCACGATGAAACAATAACATCACACTGCATACCAAACATATGAAAAGAATTAATAGCTACTTTGTTCTATGGAGTACGATAGATAGTAAATAAAAATAGTAAATGGCTGATTGGTTGATAGGCTTTAACCCACTGAATGTATAGCATACTTTTTGTATACCCAACCTTTCTTTTTCTTGCCGATTTTCTTTTTGTGCTTGGCATTCATTGGCTCTGGCTAAGTAATTCAGAAACACAGAAATGCTTTTTCTCTTTTTGTGACGCAATCCTTTCCTCTCTTTCAGTCAGAGTTTCACTCAGAATTTGTTGCCGTTTTCTGTCTCTTTCCTGCTGTTTGGACTCAAAAACATGAAAATTGTTGGAACAGTTATGACACTCTAAAATTATGTTAACTGGGAAGTCCATGTACCTGTATAGTTACTTCTTCTCCTAACATAACAAATACCTTACGCCATATTGTTCACGTGATTCCTTCTGACAGATGCGCCGTGATTGGCTGGGCGCTTGATTGACAGGTAGTGGGTGGAGTTAGGGACAGCGTGACAGCGTGAGACTTTTTCAAATGAGTTTATTCAAATATATAGGTGGGGGAGATGTTTGGATTCCTTTCTGCTGCATTCTCTCACATGTTCGCTAACTGAACATCCAATGAAAATCTATGAGATTATACATTTATTTTTTTGTTGCCTTCAAGTCTTCAAGCCCAAGCCCTATTTTCTTTGAACCACCAACTTGAAGGTCTTTCAATTACTTGATGAAGGATGCAAGGAAAGACAGACACTCTTGCTTTCATCTGCTTAAATAGGTCCTCTGCAGGGAGCGAGAGGAGGGGTCTGCCAAAGTGCCATGAGGCCTGCTGATGTTCTCATCAAAGACATATACGTAAATCTGTCTCCCCCCCCGTTTTTCCCTTTCTGTCATTCTTCCATGAGCTCATCACTAAATTCTTACACCTTTTTGGGGGTTGTGAAGACCGCAAGAATATCTCAGACCACAGGCATAACTGATAAGTCAACTTAGGGGGAAAACCACAACACTTCTTGGAGTTTGCTGTTCACAGGTTTAAACCTCAGGCATCTCCTGTTCTGCATCATCTATGTTTGCTTTCATAAAATTGAACAAAGTAGCTCAATCCACAAAGACTTAGCTTGGGAACTGGAGGGTGGCCGGTTCGAGTCCAGCTACGAGTCTGGGGTGTGAACAGGTAGCTGGAGAGGTGTCAGTTCACCTCCTGAGCACTGCTGATGTGTCCATGAGCAAGACACCAAAACCCACAAGCAGCTCTTAGCGCACTGCTATGTGGCTGCCCTTCACTCGACCATCTCTCCATTACTTGCATGTTTGCCTGTATTTGTGTGTGTGTGTGTGTGTGTAGATTTCCTGGATTTTCCGTTGACACTTTTTGTGAGTTTTCCTATTAGAGGTGGTTCCTATGTTTATTTGTTACTTTGCCTTTGTGGTGGAATTTTTGTTGACACCTTGTTTATTTTTGAATTTTATCAAAAAAGTGATTTTCTGTTATTAATAAAGATGTGTCCAGTTTTCTTCACTGCATCTGGCTCCTGACTTTCTCTTATAATTTCATAACAATGATGTGTCTAACATCAGATGTGTCTACCAAAAGATTTTCAAAAGAATTCTCAGATGTCAGCGTTTTCGTTACTTTTCAAAACTGACAAGCTCACATACTCCTTTACACAATACCAGATCAGGTGTGTGTGTGTGTGTGTGTGTGTGTGTGTGTGTGTGTGTGTGTGTGTGTGTGTGTGTGTGTGTGTGTGTGTGTGTGTGTGTGTGTGTGTGTGTGTGTGTGTGTGTGTGTGTGTGTGTGGACTGACATATAGGAGCTACAATATGACTTGCATGTACAGTGGAATCCCCGTATTTGAACCATTCTTTCTTTTTTGACTGGCTTGTCAATGTAACAGGTTGCAGCTCACATGATTAATTTACAGTTAGATGTAAGCAAATGTTAAATCCGTGATGCTAACTGTTGTCTCCTAAATGACTCAATTACGCAACAGTCTTCTCACTTTTATTTTACCGCCTCACAGCATATGGAGCATACTGCATTTATGCACCGCTACTAGATGTCAGTGTAGATTACTTTGATACAGAAGCTAAACTATATTAATCGATCTTTACTTGAAATAATAATGTTCATAGTAATTGCTTTTTACACAGATTTCTCTGTCATCAACAGATTTTTTATTATCTTGAAAAAAGATCCAAAATGCCTACAGAGTTATAGAGAAAATATCTAAAGCCACCCATATTATCTAATGAAAAGTGTTCTCTAGTGCATAAAATAGCAGGATAATGCCATCTTGTTGAGGCATGTGGCCCCAAGAATTTGCACACAAGGAATCTCAATGAATACCTAAATCGCATTGCCAACTGATGAAAGAAATACCTTTCAGGGGAAAAGAATTATGTGGCAGTGAGGCTTATTTGGACTGGATGGTGAGAATGACGCTGCAGTAATAATGAGAAAGTGGTGAAATTATTACATAGATTTTTTTTCCTGTTCCAATAAATTATTTCTTTTTTCAAGAAATGCATTTCATTAAAAAAAATTTGTTTAATTTCAAGACTGATGAACACAGTTAATCAAGAAATAAAATCATCAAATGATGTCAGTCATTAAATATCACAATGACTACTTGCAAAATTATTTAATGAATCAAGTTTTGGAATAATAAATTGTCCATGTGATTATAAGAGAGGGACCTATAGGAATCCCACTCCACTAAGGTATTCCTGTCACTGTGCTCAAGCTCCCTCAAAGCTCATACATCGATGAAATCAAGACATTAACAGTCCTGGCCATTTGGAGGTGCATGAAAAATTCAGAACTCATTTTAATTTTCAGGCAAGTCGATAAGAATATCTATGCATCAAAATGACAATTGCCTTAGCAGTAATGACCACATTGTGGCAAAGGTTGTTTATCACAAAATATGACTTTCCATTTATACTTTGTGTTTTTGTATTGGATGCATGTAAGGATGGGTGGGAGAAATTGAGGGCATCTGACCATAAAGTTATACATTCATTCACAGTTGAGTCAAGATAGAAAAATCCCCAAGAGAAGAAACATCCTATTACTTCATCACTACAGGGACTCTGACAGGTCAAATGTGATGCTGAGGTGAGAAGCAATCAGGCTCCACTTTTTGAGCATTGAAGAGGCAGCTGAATATCTTGGTAACTGCGTTCATGAGAAGAACTCAGGTAACATTACTGAAAAGTGCTGATTTTTGAGCTTTGACAGCCCCTTCTTTTCCCTTCTTAGCTGTCTTTCTGACTGCTTCTTTTACAGATACCTGGTAGCTGGGGCAGGATTTCAGCTGCCGCTTTCAGCCAGCTGGTATGACCAGAACCAGTTTCTTAAGGTCATTCAAGAATAGCAAGGTTGTAATGTTAAGTGGCCCAAATCCAAATGTAGTATGAACAACCTTACCATTTGCTTATGTTGTGGCTTTAGTTTTTTTTTAGCACTTCCCTTCATTTGTTTACATCCAAACACGCGCACGCACACACACACACACACACACACACACACACGCGCACACACACACACACACACACACACACACACACACACACACACACACTTGCACCAGCACCACCATGAGATCAGAATTTTAATGTCCATATAAGGATACTTCCGTGAGCATTTAGCAAAGGTTCTAAAGCTAGCGGGCTGTTGCCTTACCAATGTGATAACTATCACACAAGAAAATAAGCTTAATATACTGTTTATCAACAGCTGATTTATGGCCAGAGAAAAGTGCTTCTTAAACCATTTCAGTAGGAACAGAACAAAACTCAGAGAATTAGTTTGCTTCTACTATCATCCAATCACAATAGACAGACAGATTAGTTGGTCTAAACCTATTAGCTAGACTGTCAACAAAGATTCCAGGAAGCAGTGAGTGAGAGATGTAGGAGTGTTACTGTATTATCTAAATAGAGACTGGATAAATGAAACAGAACCCTAATACTTTTTTTCTTTTTCTTTCTCTGTAGTACAGAACAGAATAGAATAGAATAGAATAGAATAGAATAGAATAGAATAGAATAGAATAGAATAGAATAGAATAGAATAGAATTTCAAATCTATTCAAAAGCAAGTATTTGTGGATACAGTGCATACTCTTGCCTGCATGCCTGCATCTCTATTATGTTTCATGGAAGTCCATGAGAGGGTTTCATTCCCAGAGTTCACAACAGGGTCAAGGCTGAGAAAGCGCCACACTCAGTTATTCACACCTCTCAGAGTGACAAAAGCAGAACAGTTATGCTGCAAAAAAAAGTGGCGACTGCTCAATACATTCCTCCTATTTCCTTTAATTCATTGGTATCTATTTACAAAATAAATCAACTGAGAGTTTGTGGGGAAAAAATACACAATCTGAAGATCAATTCAGCTTTGGAAAATTGTGCATTGTTCATTAATTAACAGGCCAACCCCCCCCCCAATATAAATAAACAGAAATAATTGGAGAAAAAAAATTTCAGCACCCATTATAGTCTCTAACAGACAAACAACAAGATATGTGCAAGGTTGTGGAAGGTATAGGTAAGCAGTTTGCTATTCACAAGATGTATTTAGGGCTGGTGTGTGGACAAATTGAATACACTGTTATTGGGCAAGATCAGGAGTTATGAGGTTGAGGACAGATTCAATTAACCCCCCTCTTCATGTAGTTTTAGCCTATTTATGAATGTGGTGAAAGTGAATGCACTGATCGAATCACAGCATGACATTTAATAACTAAAAAAATCAAGTAATTTCTCAATGACAGGTTCTAGACTGCACACCAGGGAATAAATATATTGATCAAAGTAAAAATGAGATGCTTTAACTGCCCTACAAGTCACAGAAAACAGTTTTTGTTTAATTCTAAAAATTGTCATGAAATGTTTTCAATAATTAATTCATACTTTGTTTTGTGTACCAAACACATGGACTATTTTCATGCAATATATAATCAAGCCCAATGAAGTCGAATCTAGAAACATAGGGAGTTGTGAGGCAGGGAGCAATGACTCATCTCTTTAACATCATAACTAGAAGGCCATGTCCCAATCATTCTGATGAATAACTCTGAGGTTCACCCTTGTACTCCCAGTCACACTTCTCAGCTTAGGCTCATTAGCTGGTCAGTGAAGCTAACTGTGGAGGCTGTGGCTGTACAGCAGATATCAGTGGGGTTCTGTCAAATTGTGGTAGCAGCAAAAGGAGGGGTCATCCTGTGGGTTACCACCATGGACACAGCTGAGCTGAGAGAAGGCTCGCAAATTTGATTGAATGCAGTTTTCATGACCCTTCCATTTCATCCACGCTCTCCTTCACTCACAGGATGCTCCTGTGCTTCACAAAGTTGAAGCATGAGTTAGAGGAGAAGATTGCTTACAGTGTGGGAAGAAAAGTGAGTAACATTAAAAATAAGACATATGGATACTTATGACAGTTTTCAAAGTGTTTGCCATAAATTAACGTGCTTTTAAAAATTTTGTTTGTGAAAAGAGATGTTGCATTAATATTTGTTTATTGCTTATCAATAGGTTATAATCTATTTATTTCCATGCTTTACTTGGTATTCATGTTCTAAGGTAAAAGAACTATCCCAAAATTATATTTTGGTAACTTTCAGCGGTCAAACAAGTTAAATAAAACCTCTTCCTTTTTAAACTCTAATTATACAGGACCATTTAATCATATGGAAAACAATTATTTTCTATTGAAAAGGTAAGTTCACCAAATGAGTAGCACTTTACCCTTCACCAACCTTTATTTGCCCTCCTCTGAGACTAGAAAAGAACTGGAATTCTTAATACCTATTGGTGCATTTTGAGTTAGCCTTTTAAAGATTTGACTCATATGCAGAAAGATAAAAAACAATGAAATAATCAAACCAGTCAAACTAGTTGATGATCAAGAGGAGGAGAAGGTGAACAAACAGCATATTACATTAATAACAGCAGATATGTTTGTCTTGTTTATCTGCAGGTAGAAATGAGAGATAATTTAAAAATCATGTTGCAACATAAAGGAAACTATGAAGAATCAGATGTAAATTAGTCTTAGCACATTAAAATTGTGGTTGCGTGCATGACAGGGGGTGCAGCAGATGATTGTAGGCACAAATCTACGAATGCTTAGCACATTGTCAGTTATTGTAGGACTTTGGAGTAAACAATTGCAAAAGCGTCGAAAACTGTCACCGTTGAAAAATATCACTTGCATCGCTCACTATTTGAAACTCCACAATACATTGTCGGTAGCTGGCACGTGCTTAAGAATGCATAAGGCATTCCTGATGTTAACAATCAGCACTGTGACAAAATGATTTTCTAGTGATTTTAAGAATCCTATATTTGTGTCAGACAGACAAAAAGTTGAGCGAAATGATGTAAACTTGATTTATTTTTTATTTGATTGTTTATTTTGAAAACTGACAATTAATAGAGAACGACATAACTCGAAACAATCTGTATTTTATTTTATTATGTGTTGATATTAAGTCCTGTTCTGGTAAGTCTTAGGGAATAGAACTCGTTTAGAGTAGTAATGACAATAATAGATAGATTATAGAAATTTAATAAGTTAACGACTCACAAACAATTAAACTTACAAACAACCTTTTGAAAACAATTGTCTTCGTATGTTGAGGACAACCTGTACTTCACTTTCATTTTAACACTTAGTACTGCTAAAATTCATTATTATTTAATTCCCGATAGACAGTTATATAAATTGTTGAGCTTTAACCAAATATTTGGCAGTATTTGGCAATTCTTTTCCCATCATGATGAAAGCTAAAGTGTTGTCTTTTGTGTCATTGTCTCTTTGGATACATTAAGTTTGCTAAATGAGAGGTGGAGAGCTTCTAGTTTCTCTGTGCTGTGCTTTTCTGTAGAGACTTGGCAGCAGCTTTCCAATGAAGGAAGGGACTGTATTCAGTCAAGTGGAAAATCATTTTTTCCTTGCCACTACCCAACTCTGGAAAAAGAACCTGTTTTCAAAAGAACAACAGCTCTGTAATTTGAGATAGCATAGGAAAGCACCCCAGCATGCTTACATGTGTTTCAGCAGTGATACTGTAGAAAGGAAAATTAGATCACGCTTACAATCTTAAGACCCCATATATTATGAGCTTCCATGAGTGGTATCTGCTCAAAAAAACATGGTCTCCAAATCAGCTTGCATAACCCCTCATCTATTTTGCATATATTTAAAAGCCTGTTGTCTAATTCTGGGTGCATTTTTATTATAATGTGACAAATGCTTCTTCTCGCCACCTGCAGCATTTGTAATGGTCTCCAGTGCCATCAAGGTTAATTAGAATCAGCCGTTAAAAGACGTTCAATATCCAAAAGTGACAACAAATTATGTTAATGGCAGTTTGAAGTCCTTGTTATCAAGGTGGAATCAATCATGTCCATGTCCCCTGCGGTCAGCCGCTATACATAGCAATTAGCAACATGCATGTGTGTGTGTAAAACACTGGGTATGTGCGTTTTCAAGTGAGTTACATTTCAGAAAGGAGCTTATCGTGTCCATAGAAAGCTGGTAGAGATTCCACTAAATGAATACACAATATTGAATGACATCTTGTGGTATATTTTAGTTTGCTTCCTCACTCCATACTTTAAGGAATATTGACAATATGTAAATTAAACCTTTGTAAATTAATGAGTTAGACCTTGCTGTCAATGTCCTGCTACTGCTTGACAGGGAACTTCATTACATGTAACCAATAATAAACTGTAACCTTTTACTCTTCTAAATTGCTGAAGCAGACTGAGAGAAGCAAACCTGATGGCTGTTTTTAACGTGGCATCGGGTTCATCTGCTGTAGGTGGCTCTTCAGCCAGAATCTCTTCAGAACTTCGTGGGTCATTCAGGGGGGGTTTTTGCTCTTTGCCTTTGATGCCCATCCCCGCTGTGATGGCATTCCACAAAGCACTCTGGGACTTTGAGCCTGGAGAAAAAAAAGCAAGGCAGTCAAAGACTGCAACATCCCGCGACACCCCTAAATTCAAAATTTTACCTTAACCTACTTGCACAGGTCAAAGATCAAAGCTAGTGCTCTGACCTACTGTCATTGATCAAAGCACTAGCCTTGATCCACGGTCTTACACTGGCCTTCTCCCTCGTCTTTCTATCTTATCCGGTTTCTGAGTGTACAAAAGTTGAAATTTGACCTTGACCTAGTTTTTCTCAAGGTCAAGGGCATCATCTCATTTTCATCCCCTTTGCCGCCTAAATAATGTGTTTTTTGTTTCATCTTTCCATCTGCAACGGTTGCAAAGATATTTGGTGGACATACAAACGGACGGACGAATGAACGCGCGAACCCACAAACACTGACAATTACTATACACCGCAGCTTTGAAACGGGATGTAAAAAGAAAGAAAGGTGGCATGAAACAGGTTGTCATCATCTGTTTAGTTATTTGTGTACATTATTTACATTTACAAAAAAAAGGGATTTTTCGATTCCCAGTGATGGTGTCTGCATAGTTGAGCACCTTTCTGATGCTGCCCTCTTGTGGGTGGATGCTGTCAGTGCTAATTTGTCTTTCAAAACAAATACAGTTGGCAAGAAGTGATAGTTCTACAGTGTTTGCAATCCATTTTTTGATGCCTGGAAATCCATAAATATAGAAAGAAAATTATGGATTTCATTTCATTTACATTTGTCACAAATTTCCCCACTGTGGGGACAATAAAGGTCTATTATTATTATTATTATTATTATTTGGTCTGAATGTGTTACACTTTTAAATTTAGCTTTCAAGACAACTGAGTGCTTCACCTGCAACATACTGAAAGATAACAAATAATTATTTAACCATACTATATATTTCCATCCCCTTTTAATGTCAGGTTAAAAATTAAATCTAAATCTGTCGCTGTCAATACTGAGTAGATTATGATTATCAGCAAGGAAATTTTCATTGTTTCAGTTAAACAAAATGCTAATACCTTCAATTTTAATACGGTGTATCTCATTCACTCTCAGTAAAACTAATAATTCAATAATTTCATCTGGACTGTAAAAACAATTTCAGTTAAAAAATCCAATGAATTGTTTGAAATTAAATTTGACAAGCAGAGAAAGCATTACACCTACGTGCAAAACTGGCGTGTGGTCTTGTGGAGCTATCACCATCTTCGTTTGCCACTAGAGGAAGAACAAAGGATGGGAAAGAATTAAATGATGCCATTTATATTTGAAATTCTTTAAAACACTTCAGATATGTTTAGATTATTTTACACACTTTTTATATGATATGAAACCACTTTTGATATTGAGACCAAATGTGTTTCAGGTTGTTAATCGCAAATAAATATATCCTAACTGTTGTTCCATTGATTAAAATGAGATTCTGAATTGCCATGGTCTCACAATTTCTATGTACATTGCTTTCTGTTTTGTTTTGTTTTTTGAAATCATAAGAGATGGAGAGGGAAATGCAAATGTGTGATACAGGGAGAAAGAAGAAGGTAATTTACTTTTTTAAATTCCAAAATTGACCTGAAGCACGACTTAAGTGACTGTCAAAGTACTGAAATTTTTGAAATCACATCGAACACCCGGCTAGAATCAACATTAAAATCATTACAGCTCTGTATAATGTTGACAGAGAATGGTAAAATACTCAAACTCCAGTATTGATATGAAGCAGTATTGATATGGTATGATGAATGATGATTGATCGACAGGTCATTCATAACAAAATGCTAATGAACATAGCACTTCATCAGCAGAATCAGTGGGATACAGCATCAGTGCTGTTAGAATTACAAAAAGACATATGATATACATAGCTCTGAACTAATGATCCTACTTTTTATTGTGATGCACTGGTGCCAAGACAGAAATGGTTGTTGAGATCATAGTGTCAGCTGTACTGTATATGAAGATTTTCATGTCTCAAGAGATGATGGATCATGTGTGGTATTGACTGTAGCCTAAGGTAGAGTTGCAGTGACGGATGTGAGATGATGGTAGTGTGTGAGTGTGTGTGTGCGTGTTTGTCTGCGTCTCTGTGTGTCTCTGCGGTGCCCTGGCGTTGCGTCCGGAGTTTCCCTGCCTCATGCCCTAAGTCAGCTGAGATAGGCTCCAGCTCCCCATGACCTGCTACAGCGGAAGAGGCGGTTCGATTTATACAACACAAAGCACCAGTAAATCAGAAAGAAGTATACTTCTTGCAGCTGGTCTACTAAAGTCACCATCCTATGATGTCCAGCAGATGAGGTAAGAAAAGAACATACTCAGTATTGCTGTGCATCCGTTACCATGGAAACTCATTAATTCTTCTCTTCTTTAATAATATCCAAATGGACTTCAATTTAGATTCTTAAAAGGGCAGCATTAATGGAAGTAAATAGCAGGAGTTCATGACTTGGTCGCTCCACATTTATGCATTGACTTGCTTTGATGTTGAAGGGTGTGCGTGTGTGTATATGTGTGTGTGTGTGTATGTGTGCGCGCACTTGCGTGCACGAGCATGCACGTCTGCTCATTAAAAAGAACCCTACACCATCACAGAGGAGTAAATAGTCGTTTTATTAATTACAGTTAATGGTACATCACAAACAAATGTATGCCCAACGCTCACTTCCACATCCTGTGAATCATCAGGAGTGTCCCTGGAAAGTTACCTAACATGATTGTGACCTTGACGTCTCACTTTATTTCAGGAAAGTGATTTTCCTGAAAACATCGCTCTTCATGATAATGACAGCCGTATTTTGCTATGACATACTATGACATAGTGGAGGCAAGCAGGCTTTCATATAAGCTATTCAGGATGTATGTATACAGGATGGAGGGTAACTAGCTCAAGACCCCCATAGACCATAGAAATCCTAGTGTGAACTGGCAGTGGAGAGATGCCAAAGATGGCAGGATCTGGAGCAGAATTTCTCTCCATGCCAACAGTGATGGTCTGCTTTTTCTGTTTTTACTTTTTTAGTGTCTGATGTTTTGAATGAAAATGTTCCAATGCCAATGTTGTCTTTTTCAATTCATATTTTTCTTTTCAATGCCAATTTTATTTTGGATTATAAAATTCACTGTCACTGTTACAGTGCCAAAAATGCTCAACGCCCAACACATGAGCTGAGAAAGTAACACCTGCTTTCTCCACATAAGGTTTGAAATATCAACAAAAACATCATAAACCAACAAACCCGACAGACGACAGAACACTGTTGTTGATATCTAAGCAGAGCTATAACTGAGTTTGCAAAAGGTGTGAAAAACTGGACATCTAGCCACACTTCAGAGAAGCTGATTCACAAAAAACAATGCAGATAAAAACCAAGGCATTGAGCAAGTGAACAACTGATTGTGGCAAAGGTTCGTCTGACAACCTCCTTTCTCCCTGACTGTACAGCCATGATTTAAAATAGCCATTTTTAGTGTCACCGCACAGCAAGGCGGTTCCAGGTTCGGGTCCCGCTCTGTGCGGAGTTTGCATGTTCTCCCCATGTCTGTGTGGGTTCTCTCCGGGTTTCCCGGCTTCTTCCCACCTCCAAAAACATGCACTTCAGGTTAATTGGCCATTCCAAATTTCCCGTAGCAGTGAGTGAGTGAGTGAGAGTGTGTGTGTGTGTGTGTGTGTGTGTGTGTGTGTGTGTGTGTGTGTGTGTGTGTGTGTGTGTGTGTGTGTGTGTGTGTGTGTAGCTTCGTTATACAAAACTAGAGCAAAGTCTTATTGATACAAACGCTGTCATTTTTTGGCCATACTGATATTGATCCAGACTGTCTTCTATTTAGTGTCCTTTTTTTTTTTTTCATTTCTTTTTCCTGCACTAATTGCCTTTAACATGTATGAACCTCTTTGGAGTCAAAAGCACCAAGCCATAAATCCTGTATGCAGAGAATGTGTTTGCATCATTGAGATCTGATAGCACATAGACTGACTGACTAGACCAAGTGGCTGACAGCTGATAGGAACGGAGATGCTCTATTTAATAACTCTCAAAATCACAACAGAGAAAGACTACATTTTGATTTACAAGGTAGATCTGTGCAATTTTGCTGAATTTAGAAAGTCCCCAACTCTGTCCGACAGACACAAACATTTCATTTGTATAGTCTATGCCATCAACGGTCACCTTCAGTGTTCTGTACACTGTGTCACTGGCTGTGTGTTGTCTAATGTGTGCCTGGGATACCTTTGAAAGAGTGGAAACCAGTACAGAGTATACTCTGGATGTTTGTACTTTAGGTATGAAAACGGATGGTGAACTAAGGTGATATGCAATCATACTTTGGTGCCTGGATGCCATCATCTTCAAAACATTTTTAAAGTTCATAGTGTCGTGAACTACCTTCTTAAAAAATACAAAGTTTCCCCTCAAACGTCGTAGCCCAAACATGCACAACAGGGCCAATGCATCTAACAAGGGCAGGATAGTGCTCCAGATAGTGACGTTTAGTACGAAGTATATACTCTGGGAAAACCGCTTTCAGTGTCTGTCTGTGATCACTTATTTTGCCCTGTAAATATGCTAAGGACTCATTGATAAATGATTGGCACAATGCCAACTTCAATACCTCCATCAAAACTGACTATCACCTTCTATTACATACAAATTGTGGAAGTCGTCTAAGCAGCGTGGCATTTTCATGCCCATCACCTCCTATTGTGCTACGAGTCATGAATGTTTTGGGAATTGGGTGAGGTCTGTCCACTATATTAGTATACTGATAGAGGAATGACGTGATATTTTCATTCAAATATTTTAATGTAAAATACTTCAGATTGATCATCTCTTTAACGCAAACAGAAAGTTCAACAGGAAGGACTCCCTCTAAGAGGTCATGAAGGAGGTCAGGAGCAAAACCTGTGATAGGATGAAAGCCCTGAAGTGATTTCCGCAAGGCACAGTCACCTTTAATACCTTTAACATTGATCACAACATCCTTTTCTGAAACTTTCTTGTTTTTTGCTAATTTTCCTTTTTGTAATTTCAACTAGCTTTGCATTTTCTTCTTCAATGTTTTGGACATGGAGGTCGTGGGTGTCTTTGGTTCTCTGAATGAAGTGTCCTTGTCTGACTTCATATTTCTGAAATTCTTCATTGGTGCCCAGGTATTATCCACAAGCATGCCACTTCTCACCATTGAATGACTCTATGAAGCCAGCCAACCCATGGGCTCCCAAATTGTCAGCAGAAACGCAAAGGATAGTGCCTTCAATATTCCGACCAAGGGATTCAATAAAGACACCATCCTGCTCTAGGATACAAAGTTCACGCAACATAGGAGCAAGTACAACTTCATAACCATGAAACTTGGCATCTTTCACTTTAGCTAGCACACCCAGTTGTATATTGTGCAATGTAGATTGGTATTTAGGGGGCAGATTGGCAAGGATCCAGTGGATTGCACAAACTTTGCGAATTTTACGGGATGTGCCAAGAGGGTTTGCTATTTCAAGGTCATCTTTATAAAGCTGAAGTGCCAAGGTTAGATCTTCTGTCGAGTTAAGTAACTCATTCTCTTTGAAATAAGAACCTTCACGGTACGATACAAATTGCCTACACTCAGTGTCTGGTTCTCTGATCTTGCTAGGAATATCTGTGTTTTTAAATAACTCCTGAATCATTTCAAGGATTGGAACATACTCAAATGTATGGCCAGGTTGCTCCAGTTGGTATTCTATTGGCTTTACGAATGGATAGTTGTGCTCAAAAAATGTTTTTCTTTGCTTGCAAAATGACAACTCTGCCCCTGCAAATGTGGCACTAAAGAGTATATTTGAGTCCATGACTGCTTCAATTCATCCAGAGTACAATCTGTAATATTGTGCAAAATCTCACTGACAGCCTGCCTGACCAATGGCTTGGACAAAGGAAGATGCTCTTCAAGTGGTGTACTATTTTTTGGGTAGCCATGTTTGAGACAAGGGCAGTCTGCATCTTTAGAAATAAAGAAGCTACATTATATTTGAGCTGATTTTTCAGTCTGTCAGTAACCCACTAGGAATCCTCCTTCTCTGCCTGGGACTCTGGAGAATGTTCACTGGTGTCCTCTTCACAAGCGACCTCTGAACTAGTGCCTGGTAGACTCTGTACATGTTCATTCCTGATGGTGTAACTGCAGAATTCTGAAGCAAGTCCTGATTGGTGTTGTTTACTTTTATGACCACTGAAGGTACTTGTCACATTGGTACTATAGTTGCACTCATTGTATGGGCACACAACAGTCTCAGGATTTCTTAAATGTTTTCTCAAATGATAGAAAACCCCAGATTGTGGCTCCTCAAATGTGCACAGAGGACAGATGAATGTCACTTCTGACAAATGTTTCTGACGCAGACCTGCACTACTGCCAATTTCAAATTTGTGGTTGTGAGATATATGTGATCCAAGTGTACTAAGAGTCTTAAATGTGCACATGCATTCACCATGCAGGCATGGCAGTTGACTGACTCCTGAAGACTGACTGTGCCGCAGCCTATATTGTGTGAATAATTTTGCTCGGTCATTGTAGGACACCGAACACAACTTGCACTTCCAAGTCATATGGGCACCAGCAATGGCCTGGAAACAAAAGACATTTCTGTGTTTAGAAAGATGAGCTGCCTACATTCATTCATTCATTCATTCATTCATTCATTCATTCATTCATTCATATACAAACAAATAGACAGTGTAGTACATTCATTACCTGCTATTCTGCCCATTGAAGTTCTTTTACTGGAGCCTGTGAATGGACCTATGAAGTAAAGACATAATGTTAAAGCAGTAGGTAATATGTAAGATATACAACTAAAAATAATTTTCCTGATTAATTCCATGATTTCAAATTATCAGTGTCATTAGGACACTCTCACTACCCTGTTACAGAGAAATTTTGACAAGTGCTGTATCAAGATGGGTTCCTCCACTAGCAAGATTGAGTTACATGTCTTTGCACCAGCAGTATCAATGTCTCTGAATGAGAATACCATTACACAACCATATCTAAACTATCTTAAGGCATTTCAGTTTACACTTTAAGGTGTACACTTTAAGTACACCTTTAGTTCAGTGAGCACTTAAGCACATTTAAGTAGAGTTATATTAGTTATATTTCAGTCTTCACCTTAAATACATTCTACATTATCGACAAAATAAGTAAAACTACCATCGAGTTTAAGTTTATGTACGTAACACACTTCATATTTGATTCAATACGGACGTGCGCGCGCAAACGTATAAAACGTGCAGATGTATAACACACGGTGCACTTCAAGCCAATTGTCTTTTCTATTCCAATGTGCTCTAAAACTTGACTCCAAATAACAAACACGACTCTAGCCACTACCAAATTCTTGCCTAAAATGTAGGTGTCTCATGTTTAAGCAAGGAACTAAGGCAGACACTTAAACTCACTTTATGCGGGAAACTTTTTTGACATTGAAGAAAACCTACATAATAGCAAAAAATTACAAAAACATCTATTGAATTAATGTTAGATATACTCACAGTTGATGAGAACAGTGAAAAACTGTCTTTTAAGAAAATATAGAAGTCCACGCTTGGTCCACTCCAAGTGCGAGACACAGCCGCCATTAAAAAATACGCCATGACGCAATCTGATGCAAAACAGATTTGTACAGGTTAATGAAATGTTAGCTTAGCAGGTACTTAAAAGGAAATAAATGCGAAATGAACGCGAAGTTTTATAGTTTAAAAACTCTTTCTAACACATTTTATAAGTAAATAATATTTAATCCAATCCATGATTTACAATGTTCAGGTTTAATGATCGGGATAATTTTACTTGTTAATAAATCTTAAAATAATTTGGTTTGAGTCTCGAAGAGAAGACTTAGATTAAAAAACAGGTCTAAATAATAACATTAGATTAGATTACACATCACACATTAGAGGTGCAAAGCAATGAAATGCAGATTGCATCCAACCACAAGTGCTTAAGCAGTGATTAAATAATTATAAACAGCATATACATGGTAATATAGATAGTGCAGAGTATGGGAGGTTTGTGTGTGTATGTGTGTGTGTGTGTGTGTGTGTGTGTGTGTGTGTGTGTGTGTGTGTGTGTGTGTGTGTGTGTGTGTGTGTGTGCGTGCCTGCGTGCGTGCGTGTATGTGTGTGTGTGTGTGTGTGCATGCGTGCGTGCGTGTATGTGTGTGTGTGTGTGTGTGTGCAGGGTATGGGAGGTTTGTGTGTGTATGTGTGTGTGTGTGTGTGTGTGTGTGTGTGTGTGTGTGTGTGTGTGTGTGTGTGTGTGTGTGTGTGTGTGTGTGTGTGTGTGTGTTTGTGTGTGTGTGTGTAGTGGCGAGTATGTACAGGCTTTAAACAGCTTATGACTATGCTATATGGTATGGATGACTATACAGAATGTACAGAAACAGTTGTCATTATATGTTTTCAATGATTATGATATAACTAACAGTACGTACATGATATAGCTAACAGTATGCGTGATAGTGCAGTAATATGTCCAGTTCACTTTTGTTGGGGGGGGGGTTGGTTTGAGAGTTAGGGGGGGGGGGTCAGTGAGTAAATGGGGGTTGAGGCAGAGTTCAGCAGGGAGACAGCTGTAGGCAAAAAAGCTGTTCCTGAACCTGGTGGTTTCTGTTTGGAGGCTCCTGTAGCACCTCCCAGAGGGCAGAAGGGTAAACAGTCTGTGCGCTAGGTGGCATTAGTTTTCATGATATTAGATTAGACAACGCATCCTGTATTTAACCTCAACAGCAGACAGTGAGGCTTCAGCAATGTGCTGGGAGGTTGTCACCACCCTCTGCATCGCCTTCCCATCCGAACAAAGCAGTTCCCGTACCAGACTATAATACATTTGGTTAGGATCCTCTCAATGGCTACAACCTTCAGCTTGTAGCCGTGCTTGGTTTTTTTACAGCCCCATTTCAGGTCAGGCTTGTGCATCTCCTGATCTGAAGGCAGTGTTGTGGGCCTTCAGTAGTCGACGGATATCCTTATTCATCCATGCTTCTCATTAGGGTAAATCGTGATCTTTTTTTGGTTGGTGACAACATTTATGGCGGTGGAGATGCTGTGTATTTCCAAGTAAGCACAGCTCTTGATGTCTTTCTTGGGGTGAATGGTTGCCTGAGTAGTAAACATACTTAGCCAATACAAGCTGATTTTACTTCTGGTCATAAGCAACTGTAAATATTATAAAAATGTGGCGTATGTGCATGCATGTTTGCTATGACCCTGGAGATACACATATGCAGAAACACAAACATACATAGTTCGGATAGACATACACAGACCAAAGCAGCGCTAACTAGTGAGCCAAATGCTAGCTGACTTCCACAGCTTGTGAGCAACTTTCAGTGTCCAGCTCTCAGCCAGAACATTTCCCCATACTGCCACCTTAGCTTTAACACGAACGTCACCTCGGGAATTAACAGGCCCTCATCCAGGGAGAGGGGGGTGTTCTCGCAGATGGACCCAGGATATGTCAATCACTCCTGTCAATTACTCCTGTCGTAATGGATAGTCGCACGACAAGTGCTGATCTGAAACGAATCAGGTTTTTTGTTGTACAGTTAATACAGGACTCGTTTGTTTTGCAGATTATAGGAGTTGGTTGGGTTAGGGAGGACCATGTATGGTCAGGTCTCTACATGTATATGCAGAGACCTGTACATGTCCTGTTAAGTCAGATCTCTACATGTATATGCTGAGACCTAACAGGACATCTTTAAATTAGACCATTTCTCCCACCTAATTTTATTGAAATTTTTCAGTATTTTTAATATCATGATGCTGACAAACAAACCAACAGTCTTTCTTATGGAGGCAAAAAGGCTAATTTTGATCAAACAAGAAGTAACAACAAACTCAAAAATTTCAGTCATCACACACAGCTTCACACCAGCAGCAGTGAAGGTCACACAATTAGAATTAGCATCACCAGATGTGGCATATGGTCAGAATCTGGCATTGGATCATAACTGGAAAGGTGTTTCTGAGATCATTATTATGTTACAGTGAAGTTGACCTTTTATTTTTCAGATATAAAATGTCATCACTTCACCATGTTATTTTATTAGACTTTTGTTTGAATTTTCATAATTGACCTATGAATTCTTGAGTTTGAGCCAAGAAAACAATGACTTTAACCTTTGAGCATGAGTTTTCCTAAGTTCAAGCAGATGTTTGAAAAAGGTTTTTAAAGATAATCTGACAACATTGTATTCACAAGAATGATGGTACAGCATATTTGGAAGAACAAATGGAAAAATAGCTATAAAAAGTTCTTAATATGAGTAGAAATATTTAATGAACAGTAACTGTTGACATCTGCATCTTAGGGTTGAAACACATACATGCAGATGTTGATAAATGAGTTAAATTTCTGTTGACACTTTCTGTTCAAGATGCAACAACCTGGACCAATGTGGAAAAACAGTGCAGTTTGCCTTGTTACTGTAAAAGGTATTACTTACAGTTTATTGAAACTTTAAAATACTGAAGTGTAAAACAAAAACAAAACATTCCATTTTACCACAATTACCAAATAAGACTTGACAAAGGCAAACAGCACACTTGTTCACCACACTTGTTATTTTTGTTCCATACAGAACAAAGCTGTCAAAAGACTTTGCATAAACAACCATCAGATTCTGATATCCTGAGAGGTTTCACAAGCACTGCAAAGAAAAACAAGACAAGTGGCACATAAGTTCATCAACACTCTGGTTGTCAAGACAATAGAATGAATTCATGGTGACGTCGACAGCACACAGCATTAGTCTGAAGTCCTCTTGTTTCCATGGTGTGGATGCATTACAGAGAAAAGACTTCAGCAGAATGGACTAATGTGGCAGCTTGTGCAACAACGCTGAAATGTGATGTGTTTAACGATGTCACTGTTGTAGCAGACGCCACATTGCGCTGCCTCACGCTTTCTCACACACAAGCATTCTACTCCTGTCACACACACTTTTGAGCATCTCGCTTGCATGCAAACCTATCTAACCTTTCTTCCTGCTCTGTCTGCCCTGTAAATTCTTACCGATGGTTATGTTGAAGCCGTCAATGCTGAAGGTGGCACTCCGACCTTTCCTAAATCGATGCTTCTTGGAGTTAGCTTCCATCACTTTGGCACCTTCCGGTCACCCTTAAGCTTTTTGACCTGTTTTAATGACTTGTCAGAATAAATGGTTTGCTCCAGTTTCGTTTGGGTGACTCTCCTTGTGGAGAGAAAGATGATGTAGTCCTCCGACTCTGGTAAGTGCTGAGCACTGGTGAGGAACTATCAGAGACTTACCACTTCTCGTTACAGGCAGCAAGCAGGAGAATTTCTCACACGCCCCTTTCCAAGCCCTTGCCTTTGTTGTACATATCTTTTTTTCTGTCTGTTTCTCACACCTCAACAAGCTAATTTCAAGGACCTTATGGCTCTTGATTTGTTTGTCGTCTACCTCACTCCCTCAAGCCCTCCCTCCCTGCTATCTCTCGTCATCTCTCTTCCCCAAGAGTTACAGTAGGTGTGTGTGGTGGGTGGCAGTAGTGGTGGTGGTGGAAGGGAGGAAAGGATATCTCTAGAGGTCTTAAATGAACATGACTCCTCCTTTTATTTCACTGCAAGCTCAGAGGTAAAAAAGTCAATAGTTGTAGTTCTGCACACACACGTCTAAACATTTTTAAAAAGGACTATAAAAGCATATTTTGCCACACAAGAACTGAAGCATGAGTCCGAAGAGGAGAGGTAAAGGTGGAGAGAAAAACAGCACGAGAGTGATTTTGTGTAATTAGTCCAAACAAGTCACTAAATCAATACCACTGGGCTTTCAGCTTGCAGCAACTGTTTGTACTGTAAGCATTACCAGCATGTACACTCTTGAAAGAAACAAAGAAAGTGTTTTAAACCCAGCTGATAAACTGCCTCAAATGCATTTATTTTTTCATTTTAAATACCCTGCAGATGACGCTTGATCAAGGAGAATGCTCTCTTCATTCTCTAGAATGCCCTGGAAAAATCCTGCTTTCTTTCCAATGCACATTAACTGACTACCCAGATCAACACAGGATAAAAGCTCCCATTATTAGCACCATCTGACATTTAGCTATGAAATTTTCATATTTTGTTCCCCCTCATTATTGTAGATAAGTGCTCTTTATGAATGCTTCTGGCTCCCTCTCACACCATCTCTTTAATAGATGTGGACATAACTGTACTTGCACAGATAAGAAGGCACAGTTTTTAACATCATTTACATAATTTATGTGTGCTAGTTTGCCATGATGTTTAATTCCAGTTATTTTATTAATAATTTTGTTATAACAAATAAATGTTCTACGTAGTTTAAATAATTTATTTTTTGCTATCACATTAAACCCGCAATCTTCTACTGTTATGGATCTCTCAGTAAGGTAGCACAACAGATGTAGATAGCATGGGACAATGGAAGTTTTTTTTGTTTGTTTTTTTATTATAAGACACCAACCATCACCAATAAAACTCCATCTAGAGTGAAAATATTCACATACAAGGTAAAGTTTTACATTTTTACTGATGGTACATTTCAGCACTGACTTCCTAACTCTTAGTCTCTTGGACTTGGAGTCAGGCAGGTATCTGAATGAAAACATACAATTACCGTACTTTGAATATAATTCTAGATTTGTCTGGGATTGGACATTATGGAAATATTAGTTTATGGCTCTTAATTTTTCTCATTCACAATACTAGCTGATACAACCTAACATTAATCCGGAACAAATGCCCAAGCCAACACAGCTGGCTCCGCTTGAGGTGGAGGAGCAGCAGCAGTTTGCAGTGACTGAGGTCCTCACCCTATCTCTAAGGGTGCACCCAGCAACTCAACGAAGGAAACTCATTTCATCCACTTGTATCCGGGATCTTGTCCTTTCGGTCATGACCAAAATCTCATGACCATAGGTGAGAGTAGAAACGTACTGTAGATTGACTGGTGAATCGAGAGCTTTGTCTTACGATTCAGCTCCTTCTTCACTATGACAGACCTATACAGCAACCGCATCACTGCGGAAGCTGCACCGATCTGTTTGTCAATCTCATGTTCCATCCCGCCCTCACTCGTGAACAAGACTCCTAGATACTTAAACTCCTCAACTTGGGCAGAGACTCTCCACCAATCTCGAGAGGGCACACCACCCTTTTCCGGTCGAGAACCATGGCCTTAGATTTAGAGGTGCTGATCCTCATTCCACTCGCGTCACACTCAGCTGCAAACCGTTCCAGTGCACGCTAAAGGTCCAGGTTTGATGAGGTCAACAGGACAACACTGTTTGCAAAAAGCAGAGATGAAATCCCCTTGGTGCCCAGACTGAACTCCCTCCGGATCCTGGCTGTGCCTAAAAATTCTGTCCATAAAGATTAAGAGCAGAGCCGGCGATAGAGGGCAGCCCTGCTGAAGTCCAACATGCACCTGGAACAGGTTTTACTTACTGCCGGCAATGCAAACCAAGCTCTGGCTTCGGTCATACAGGGACCAGACAGCCCTAAGCAAAGTGCCCCGAACCCCATACTCCCGAATCACTCCTGATCGAATGTTTTCTCTAGATTCACAAAACACATGTGGACTGGTTGGACAAACTCCAATGAACCCTCAAGCACTCGATGGAGAGTGTAGAGCTGGTCCAGTGTTCCATGACCAGGATGAAAACCTCATTGTTCCTCCTGAATATGCGGTTCGACTATTGGTCTAATCCTCCTCTCCAGCACCCTGGAATAGTTTCCCCCGGACGCTGGGGAGTGTGATCCCCTCATAGTTGGAACACACCCTCCAGTCCCCCTTTTTGAAAAGAGGGACCACCACCACGGTCTGCCAATCCAGAGGTACTGTCCCCGACTGCCATGCGATGTTACAGAGACGTGAGGTACTAAGGGCAAATCTCATCCAACCCCGGTGCTTTGCCACCAAGGAGATTGGCAACCACCTGGGTGACCTCAGCCTCAGCCTTCCTCTGTGTAAGACATGGTAGCGGGTTTGAGGAGATCCTTGGAGTATTCTTTCCACCTCTCAACAAAATCCTCAGTCGAGCTCAACAGCTCTCTGCCTGTACTGTAAATAGTGTTGGCTGTCACCTCTTTCACCTCCAGAGACGCCGAATGGTTATCCAGAATTTCTTCAAGGCTGACCGATAGTCCTCGTCCATGGCCTCCCCAAACTTCTTCCAGACCCAAATTTTGCCTTCGCGACTACTTGGGCTGCACTACGCCTGGCCTGACTGTACCCATCAGCTGCCTCCGGAGTCCTA